>NC_063203.1:5359643-5659643 GCF_017589495.1 Alosa alosa | reverse complement strand
GTTTGCATGATAATGCAACAAAACTGACAGTAACCACAAAGGTAGACTTTAAAGATGAGATAGCACAGTGAAGACCTACAATTTAACAGCATGATATCACAAACATAAATTTGCATTGTTATTATACTGTGTGTATTGATACCTTTTCTTGTTTCAGCAATATTACATATTAAAATATGTGACTGTTTTATACACCTGTAGAGACTTGGTGCTGGTGTTATTAAAAATGGGATATGGAAAAGAACAACTTCAATCCTCCATATCATAAATGGTGAGAACAAAGGAAAGAAAAATATGTTGCATCTACTGCTGCATTAGACTGACAGGTGCAACAACAATCGTCCAAGGATTTTCTAAAGGAATAAAATTAATTGCTGCTCAACATTACAATAGTTTTTCAATAGCATATTTGTTAAGTAATACAATAGCGTCCTCTGCTGATGAAAATCCAACATTACAGACAAATAAATCAATTTCACCTCGGAAAGATAATTTTAGTAGCCTACCTTCTGTTTCATCATAACATATGGAAAGTGCAGTGTGCAATATGGTAAACAGAGACGAGAGCCTCATACATCTCCTGACCTGAGAACCCCTAGTCCAAGTATAGTTGCCGGCCTTTCATCAGGCCTGTCCCTCAGCAAGTCATTTGCCCTGGCCGTCAGCCAGGTCCTGCGGGTGCTAGTGGGGACTTTCCCAGGGGGAGCACACTCATGTGTGAGGATTCTGCTCATTTCAGGTTTGGCAGGAGGTAGCACTGCATGTAAAACACACTCATGGAAAGCTGAGGGTAGAGGCTCTGAGACTAAACTAGCACACATCCCAACAACACACTGAGTTAGAGAGTTAGAGAAATCAGTAGCATCATAGCACCATATCAGATGTCTTCGCTTGTATTTCACTAAATTCCCTCATACGTTCACCATGTGCACTACAGTTAGATAGCCCACATTGGAGGTTACAGCCTGACAAAAATCTGACAAATGTTTTAATTCTTAAAAGTACATTTACATAAATAAGTGAATAAATCAAGTATCATTCAAGAGCTGAATTCTGACATTCCATCTATGTATAATCTAAATAAGTGAATGTTTCAAACTGCTCTGATGGCCTTTTCATAACATAACAAAAGTCCTGGTTTTCTCGTGCAGCAACTGCATCGATCTTCCAGAAAAGAGCAAAAAAGAAGTCAGTGTTGAAATGTACACCTGTCTTCGATCTTAATGTTTCACCAGTGCAGTATCTATAATGAAATTCCAATTGATAGAAATTGAAAATAATAGTTGACAAAAAAAAAGTTCTACAATATAAGGTTATGGGCTGTAACTTAAATTTAGGACAAAACAAAGTGAGAATAAAGGCTTTTTTTCCTCCAAGTTTATTAGCAGTGACACTAAGGTACTTTAAAACAATGCTGATCTCCCTCCCTCCCCCCATCCCATCAAGAATGGTAGGATATGGAAAGAGTGACACGAAGATGACATTTTTAATCAAAACGTTTTAACAGTCAAAACATGGCACAAAATTTAAGAGTGGGGAGATAAAGGAAAAAATGCAAGAAAGTTATTCATACATGTTTGGATGATTATCAAGTGATTCCCATTTCAAATTTCTTTTCAGCACAGGCACCCTGAATATTTTTTTAAATCTTGTTTTTCCTTTTTCGACAATTCTCAAACATTACACTTTGCATATCATTGTGGGCAAGAATGAAGACTCTCGCCCTCACTAACACAGAGACAAACACACACACACACACACACATACACACTCATTTATTCACTCATAGAGCTGAAGACCCCAGCCAAACAGAAACCAAGACCAGGAGTTTAATCCTAGAACAGGATGGAGAAAATGTCTGGGTGAGGCATGTTAGGATTCGGGAGTTCAATGCAGATGAACAAGTATTTTTGTCAGCCACGCTCCCAGTCCAATTCCAGCCATGCCCCCTTCTCTCCCCTGTTCTCTGATGACACAACAGCTCAGCAAACTACACTAGTCCAGATGATGAAAGGAGGAAGTGATGTCACCAGATTAGTGTTCACAATTGATACTAATCAAACAAGTGCTCTTAGTTGTTTTGCTTTTTTGGCCTGGAAGATGGGGAAAGATAGGTTTTCCGATCTATGATGCCCAAGCAACCAACTTTGGGCAAATTTCAAACACACAACTGTGGTACGTACCATGTTGAGAAATCTGGCCTTTAAGTGTCTTTGCTTACTGGCCTATTCGCTTCAAGCATGGCTACACATCACAGCCACATCTCTGAACACCAATTCTTTGATTGTAAACTGCTCTGTGCACAAAGAATGTGTCTGGGCACACAATAGAAAGGCCCCCTCATGGAACCACAAATCTCAAGAGGTCCAGAGTCCCCACTCATTTAGTTCTAAAGTGACGTACATATAAAGGGCATGTGGGACAGGCAGAGGTTTTTTCGCATATAGGTATGCACAAAATTAGAGTCTTTTGTGACAGACAATTTTTTTTTTTTTTTTTTTTTTGAGGTGCAAGTCCATACTGTCAGCTGTTATTACTGTCCTCAGGTCCATTGTTTTTTACAACAACAAAAAGAAAGAACATTAAGGAGACAACAGTCCCATTCTGCATGGTTCTAGGAGAACGTAGTCATATCTGATAGAACCTTGCACAAAGTAAATTAACACTACAACCAATGAGTCGATTCCTGCTTTCACAGAAACTGTTGAGACAGGTTTACATTTTAAACAACCGCTAAGTTTCAAAAGAAGAAAACAAAACAAAAATCGAGAAGAACTCAACAAGTGCCTTCTCTACACAGCATGGAACAGCTCTTTGGACGTTAGTTTTCAGTTTAAAATGAGGAAAAAGCTGAAGTTATAACAAAAATGAAAAAACAAAAGCATTAAATAAAACCAAGAATTGCAATGTCATGCTACTTAAAATAGTGTGTTTTGATGGGGAAAATGTGACATGATAAGATACAGGTTGAAATCCCTTTGTCTGAAAATTAGATAGCCTACAACAGCGCATCAGGAAAAAAAAAAAAGTAACAGCAGTTAACTATTTATGAACTCCCTGGAAACAGAAAAACAGACTAGATCATGTGGTGCATGACTGAAAACTGACAAGGGCCTCCTTCCTGGATGCAAGTCAAACTTGAACAAAGACTGCAAGTTTAGAACAGCTTCACATAAGCTTATAACACTAAAGACATAACTGTTATTCAAATGTGTGAAACCAGTAATAGAAATATGTGGATACAAATTAAAACTCCTAAACTCATATAGTTGAGGTAAGGCTACACCCTTGTCTGAGAGCAGCATGCCCAACACAAAATACACACATGATCCGACCAATCCTGTGTGTCAACAAAGGTCAGGTGGGTCATCAGGGGAGGCTGAGGGACAAGGGTCAATAAGTGGGGAGGTCAACACAGTGTTGGTGAGAGGCCATTATAACCGCATTTAACAGCTAAAATAGTATGGATTAATCAGGCTTCAATTCACCTCTTCATCCCACTTGTTCAGACATTACCAAGACAAACATCATGACACCATTAAAAACAAAAAGTTGAAAAACAGCCCATGTTTCTTCTCTCCCAACATAGCAATGTAAAGCTGGGACCAAAGCACAAAGAGAGAGGACTACACCAAGTTTCACCCCTCAAATTCCAAATAATGCGAGAGCTTGGCCTCAAGCAGTTGCAGTTGAAGACAAGGAAGAAGACACAGTAAAAGAGAGGCGCTGTCAATATTGTTTTCAGTTTGGGCAATAACACTGGTGGTAAATTTAAGTTAAATTACAATAACATCCTAAGCCTACCTGAGTGACTTCTTTTTAATGTTTATATGCTTTAAAGCACAGCCAGCCAGAGGCTACTGTTAAGTTAGTATATTTTACTCTCTAGAACTGTTTCCATCACGTAGTGATATGTCTATTTTAAAACGGCAACAGAAGTTAAAAATGAGATAAAGTGCTAATAATTTCTTATAATCAATTAACTTAATGGGTAAGGGAGGGAGAGAAAGATAGAGAAAAGGTTTTAGTATTCATTCTTTGATATTACTTAACTGAGAAACACTGAATTGATTTTTTTCTCTCTTCTTTTACCAAGAGGGAAGACCTTTGAACATTAACCTATCCTACGAGGACAGCAGAGGAAAGGGGGAGGAGCACACAGTCAACCGAGTATACAAAGGCCAATCAAAAGATGGGTGACAAAAATAAAGTCCTGTCTGTCTACTGTGATAAAACACCCCAGCAGCAGGCTGAACACAGGAACTAAGGCTTCCGAAGAAACTCCTTTCCCCATACATACAGCCAGTCACTCATCAACTCCTCAACTTCAGGCTTTTGAAAGAGTAGCTCCCGATCTAATGCTCTAAGCCTCCCTAAACTCAACAGTAGTTGCTGCTGCTCTTTCTGTGCAAAATTACTTGGAGAAAACAAAAATATTGAAGCAACTGAGTCTACGCAGCAGCTCTATAAGACCAGGAAAGAATCAAATCAATTCTGCAGATAATGAGAGACATACAAAAACATAAAACAGCCTAACATAAAAACGTAGGAAATACACCTTTCTGAGCATCTGGGTAAACAAAATTCTGAACATACGACACAGCATCAAGTTGATTCTGATTTCAGAGAAGCAAACAGTCCATAAAATGTCAACAGAATCCCACATAGACAAGGAAAAAAACGCAAATAAAACAGCATAGGCTTTGTCACCGTTACCACAGCGACATCTTGTGCGGCAGGAACATCTGTCTGGTGGTATCAGAGAGCCATTGATAAGACAACTGAAACAATAGCACTTTGAGATCTTTCCAATGGGAAAATGACGGCGACACACTGTGCTTGCCCACGAAGGAGACCTGGGAGGGGGTGGGGGTCCGATTTGGACTTCGATCTGTCGTGCTTTCTGGATATCCATAAGAATGTTCTCCTTGTCCATGACAAAAAAAGAACAGGCAGGCTAACAAACAAAGAAAGCGAAACAAACAAAAACTTCAGTTAAGTGTTTACCAACAGATGTAGGACCCCCATCTTAGTCAGAAACTAACATTAAGACAATTATTTGCGCCCACAAGGCTTAGAGTAATTTGTTGTCTCCCAAGACATCTAAACTATCCGTTTTCTCAGATTAACCTGAATCTCAAGCAAGACACATATTCCCTCCGACGTCAGTGTTTGCTCTCTCTCCCCCTCCCATTCGAAGTCATGAGGGCAGTCATTTGAGACACTCGCGTCTCCCAGTCTGTACGTCTGCACAAATTCCAGGACGCGTCCGAACAGTTCAGGAGTCTTCTGAACGGTCTGAATTCGCACAGAAAAAAAAAAATAGAGGCATCTAAAGGACTGCAACTCCACTTTCCCTCCGAGGATGCAGTGACAGGAGGAGTCTGAAGCATCCCCCCCAGTTTATGAAACTCAGAGGCTTCAGCAGAGCGCCTTGACAACAACGGTATTTCTTTGTTCAGAAAGTGTTGATGCGCGTGTAGGTGTGTGAGTGTGTGCGTGCGTGTAGGTGTGTGTGTGCGTGTAGGTGTGTATGCTGTTGTCCAGAGCACTTTTTTTTTTTTTTTTTTTTTTTTTGGAAATTAAGGACACACCATCCACAGTCTCATTTGACTGCTTCTTCCACTGAGAACAGACAGCATTTCTGACCACTTCCATCACGCTTTGTTGAGGAGAATAAGGAGGAACAGCCGTGCCACTCAAGTCATCCATTTCACCGATTGTCTCGCAGTTTCTTCAGACTGCCTCCTTATCCCCTCTGTCTCCCCACACAACAATCCCCCACTTTCCCCACACGTCCCACTATTGCTGACTAACCACACATCGGTCTGCGTGGACAACTTTCCCACACAGCTTCTCCATCCCACTCTAAAGATTCAACTCAAAATCAACAATGTTTTTGTTTAGCAAGAGTATCCATGTCCCTTTCACACAGCATGTACTCCACTTTGTTGTTGATGGGTTTTTTTTTTTTTTTTTTCTCATTTCTTTTCTGCTAGCAGCAGCAGTGTCCCAGCTGAAGACGTTTTAGTGTTATCCAGGTTGTCACTTCACTGTTTGGGTCCGTCCTTTGTGTCTCTGTAGAGGACGATTCTTTTTGGATCTGTGGAAGGAGAGAGGATGATTTAGGTCATGTGACCAATATGACTCAGGATTTCTTAGGTTTAAGGTTGAAATTAGAACTCCACCAAAAACACAAGGCTCCCAAAGTAGTGTCTCTGAAACAGAACTGAGTAGTCAGTGAAGATTTACACCTTTTAGAGATTACCTTTAAATTACCAAGAGGAGCAACAGTCATTATTATTTTAAGGAGCAACAAATGTCAAACATACATGTGAAGGCAAAAAACACCTTACCTTGTTTTTGTAAATTCAGAATATATTCCATTTCTGAAAAAGAGCAATAACACAATAAATACCCATGAGAAGACTAAAAAAAGACCACTCAGCTGTAACAGTGTCATTACTTAAGAGGAAACTGAAATAGCTTATAATTTCTGTCCTACAGTTTGAAACATTAGTTTGAAATAGCAATTGCTGAAATAGATTTTAATTGGAACAAAGAGTAGAAGTCCAGGAACAGACAACTTGGGCTGGGAACAGACCTCATATTTTTTCAATAGCGCTCACATTGAACGATACTGAGTACACCAAACCTACAAACGGATCCGGTCTGGTACGATTGGGAATTAGTGATGAGCACAATCATATCGATTGAGCTGTTGACTGTTAAATGTTTGCAACCATGGCGATCATAGAACGGACCTGTCAAGATAACTTTAAACACGTTTGATAAAATCTGGATTGCATCAACAATGAAAAGAATCACAGAGGTTTCAAATCTGTCACCCAAACATATATACGATTCCTGCCACAACTGAACACTGTGACTACCGTTGACTGCCTCGGATTTCCCATTATTGTCATGGACGTTCCAATCCTTTCAAAATCAGGCTTAAAAAATCGAGAGGTCTGTTCCCAGCATTAAGCTGGCTGCTGATTAAGCTGTAACATTTCCATGAACAGTATCCTAAAAGAACACATCAGGAATTAAGCATGACCAAAAGCTGACCTTTGTTCCCTCATTTGTTTAATACACTAACATAGAAACCCATGATCATATCCGAGTGTCACATTACAGTGTTGGGTTTCTCTAATGCCTCATACTTACAACTGTGTTTTACCTTCTTAAAAAAACAAATACTCTGCAGCCCAATTACCTTTAGTGTGATAAATTACAGCAGCTTTTAAATCAAACATCCCCCAGCTAGATCTCCTCTCAAAGCCCTTAGTATGGCCCTGCTCTCTGGCCACGGCCAGCACAGGGGCAGTGTTTGTTGGGGAAGCCTGAAGCAGATCTACCCCGAGGTCCTTAGCAGAGGAAGAGCTGAACACTATTGCACTGAGGTTCCTGGGCTCATCTTTAGGGGCTCCAGAGGGAAGGGAAGGGGTCTGCAGCAAGCCTCCCTCCTGAGCCAGAGGCCCAGGAGAGGAGCGGAGGTTGACCACTCTGCTGGAGGAGAGGGGGCTAGTTCGCTTGTCCAGCTCATAGGCCTTGGGGAAAGGGGGGTGCTCCTGTCTCTGGGACGAAGTGGTGGAGCCCTGTGGAGGCAGAGGACCAGAGGGGAATCCGCCCTGGAAGGTCACCACCGTGGGCCTGCCCCTACCCTCTGTCCGGCTGACAGCGTCTCCACCACCAGTGCTGCTCCCGCTGTCAGGTCCAGCACTGGGCTCGTTGATGAAAGACAGCCCCCACTGATTCTGAAAGATCTCCCCAAGTGACTTCTGGTGAGCTGGCGCAGTGGAGCCAGGGTTAGACGTAGACGTAGCCGCAACGG
This sequence comes from Alosa alosa, assembly GCF_017589495.1. Taxonomy (NCBI): domain Eukaryota; kingdom Metazoa; phylum Chordata; class Actinopteri; order Clupeiformes; family Clupeidae; genus Alosa; species Alosa alosa. The sequence continues at coordinate 5,651,806 of NC_063203.1, read as the reverse complement.
AGGAGGAGGATGGGGTTGGCGGGTCAGCTTGGCGGCCGCTGGGGAGCGACAGTTGCATATTAGACAGGGGTCCGGGCGCATGCGGGTAAACAAACAGGCTGGGCTTCCGGGGCTCCGGCACCACAGGCGTACCGCCCATGCCGGGGATGGCAGACGAGGACAGGGGGGATGCTACATTCTCACCTCCCTGGATGGGGGAGACCAGCACAGACGCAGTACCAGAAGCAGCTGGGGTGTTAAAGGGAGCACCAGGCAAGGGGCAGCCATTGTTGCCGCCCTCTGCTGAGGGTAGAGGCCCATTGGTAAAGCTGGTCGAGGTGATGGTCTTCACAGCAGACATGGGCACCTGCGAGAGTTTGCCTGGCATCTGCGGGGTGGCAGGCAGAAGGAGTGGGTCCCTTTCAGCTGCTGAACATGCTTGGGCTGTGGCCCTGTTGAGGTTCTCCTTCACTTTGCTTGCATAACTAATCTTAGGCACTATCTTAGCGCTGCTGTTGTCCACGGGAAAGACGGGCGGTGGCTTGAACAGTGTCCACGAGTCGTCTTTAGCCGCAGCAGAAGCGGCAGCTGTGGCCGCCTTGGCTTTGACGGGTCGCTCCTCAAATTTTTTACCAGCCGCCTTGCCTTCCGAGTTCTTCCGCGGAAACTCGCCAGGGGGAAGGGCAGGAGCGGAGGGGGCGACTGGTGCTTCTCGAATCCTACCGTTGCCGTGCACCCCCGAGGATGCGTGTTTGTCGGCGGGCTCGGCAGACAGAGGCGGCTCCAGCTGCTGCTTGCCTGCAGGCACTGAATGCATGGCCTTTGCAGTCTGCGCCACAATCACAATGTCCCCAGCCACAGCTTTCGCACTGCGCTGACCGGTCCGACGCTTCTTAGGTGTAGTGTAGCCGTTCTCGGATCCGCTGCCGTCGTTGTCCGTCAGCGTCCCTGGCTTCCCAGGATAACCATTGGAGAGTGGGCTAGAACTAGCACCAGAGGCCACGATGCCATTGAGTGACACTAGAGCCTCCTTCTTACCCTCCAGTGTCTTAAGGTCAGGTGGGCGATCATTCGGGCAGTCCATGTTGCTTTTAGAGTCACCAGTGCTGCAGCCTTCTCCTCCTCTACGTTCCACTGCCCCGTGGAAAGCAGCCGTCTTTGAGGAAGGTCTGGATTTCAGGGGGTATTCTAAGGGGCGTCTGTCGTCATGGCCACTGTGTGTATGGATGCTGTCTGGATTCAAGGCAGTGGCAATCTCCTCTCCCTCCCTAGTAACTCCGTTTACTTTTCCATAACCTGCCGAAGATAAAAGAGAAAGCAGATTTTGTTAAATGCTACAGAGGGCACCTGTAAATAAACATCCAAGTTACAGACAGCACCTGCGATCAACACCAGATTGTTCTACTGTGTCAAAACAGAGTGAATGCCTGCTTGAGTGTCAGACAAGCAGAATGGGAACACTAGAAGCAAAGAGGGTGTTTCAAGTGGCCAAATGCCAGGTCCACCTGAAGCACTGCCAGATTACGCTCAGGTTAAAACTTGGCTTAACAAAGGAAGAACTTCTCACCACCACTTACAAATACACCCTGAACACATGCTGTAAATGCTCACATGCAGAGCTTAAGACAAGCAAATATGTAATACACTGTCTCACTGTCTTTATTAAATTAAGTTATTTGACAATTCAATCAATTTATTCTTCAAATAAATAAATTACTGTACATTTGAAATAGGGTATAAATTGACTTAGGCCACAACACTCCATCCTTACTGGGACAAACTTGTCTTACTGTTTACAAGTTCTTTAAATAGTTGCAACCCAGATGACCACGTCAGGAGAAATATAATATGGCGCTGTAACTCCTGAACTGATCCATGACATGGTATTTTGACACCTCAGCACTCTAGCGCAGAAAATATTAGTTAAAAATGTATGGCCATGCAATAAGGCACTTTACTGGCGCATGGATGTGCATCTCTTGACAACACTGACGTGTTCATCCAATGATCCAGAGAAATGTTTAACGTTACTGTATACCTGAAATACAATCCCTCTAGGGTTTATCACTGCTTAAGTCAATGATAGTTTGAACTCTTCTAGTGCATTTAAAGGTTGTTAACGTTAGCCATATTGTTTACTATTTTATTCTTGAGAGGTACATTGTACAAACATATGAGAAAACAATTTGGCTGTATTCTTGAATCAAAACACATAACGTTATCGCAAGCTAGCCAAGTAAGGTTAACAGTTTCTTCGGTAGTCTCCATGCTAGCTAGTGTGGACAGTTCGCATAATTATTGGCCAAACCAAGTTGCGTGAAAGCCACACAACGGCCTTAATATTGGATCGATGAAATAACGTGTCACATTAATTTCATATCAGGCCAGAGTTACCATTTTTATAGCAACTAGCCAAAATTCGGTAGGCAAACTGCTAGCTAACTCACGTTAGCTTGGTTGCTCGGTATGCAACTTCTTTTTTTCAAGTTACCGTAAAAACTGATCGAGAAATATACACAAAATAACGACGGGGATAACATCAGCTTTATTAACATTTACGTACTTTTGTTGTGTAATGTGGAACTGTGGTTAATCTTAAATTGCTAAGCTTAAACATTTCCAGCAAACCTCGCCAGTCTAAAATTCTTGACAGGCCTGCTCACATGACTGACAGAGTGACACGAGAGCAACAGGCCCTGAAGACCGACTCGCCAGTTAGCAACCAAGCGATGTAGCCTCTGTAGCCACCTAGCTGGCTAATGTGCAAACAGTTTAAGTTTGACAATCGTTTGATTAGCATATGTAGTTGGCATCGACGTTGGTAGTATCAGTCATATGTCAACTTTAAAACTTAAGTACTTATATGCATATTTCAGAATGGGTTTATGCAATTTTGCACCCAACATGGCGGACAGGAAATAGCAATAGTACAGGCGAACGAGCAAGAACATTCCAAGAGAGCCGGTTCGAGTTGCTGGGAAGCGACCGAGCTAGCTAGTTGAGAAAGCTAGGCATCGGAGTCGTCTGCAAAGTCTATTCAAGTGCAAACGAACAACAAACTATGACAGCATCTTCTGTAATTGTAAATGTTATTAATGAACACAGAAGAATTTTAAGTGATCTACTTGTGTAGGAGCCCTCAGATGAATGGGCAGAAACCGGTACACAAGGTCAATGTCCACCAATGCTAGTAGATAGCAAGGGAGCTAATACTAGCCATTATGCTAACACAAGTATCTCAACATCAGTACCTAAGACACTCCCTAGTAACTTTCACTGAGAGATTCCTCTGGCTAACTAGCATTAGCTAGAAAACATGATCTGGACCCAAGCAAGGTCTTCGCCTGAAGTTTGAGATGGTTCCTTCTGACAACTGACCAGTTTTCTTCGTCGACGTTTCCTCGTCCTGGTGCTGGCAGTGGCACTGATCATTATTCACCAATTTGTTCAATCGATCAGGGTTGCTTTCCGCTTCTCCATGATTAGAATATCTCCCGAGCGTCCCTTCGTTGGGCCGTTCCTCCATTGAACTACAGTGCGAATGTCAGTGAGAGCACTGGGGACTCACCGAATGACTAGACATTTGTATTGCCCAATCAACGCCAGCGTTTTCAGGGATGCCAGTGCGACGGAATCATGCCTTCCTGCCTATACGGAGGCCAGGAGATGCGGCCGTCGGCGGCAACGCAAATGTTTGAAAATAATGTCTTATTTTGTTTTTGCTGCGCCCCCTACTTCTCAGGTTTCTGAATGCATATGACGTTTAGGCCTTGCCCTTTAGTCAGCCAGACAGTCTGGATGATTTTTGTTCTTGACCTTATTCTTGTGTGATTTAGGCTACTATGCGTTTATTACGACTGGTAAAAACTGCACTGACAAATTGTATGGTAGCATACCATTTCTATTCAGCTCAATTCCTTACCCCTGACTGCATGATACAGCAAAAATTAAGATAGATCAGACCATTGCCTGTGTTTCAGAACCCTACAAATTTCCGGGATGAATAAAGTAGGCTACCTACATACCTAGCAAACACATAACCTTTAGGGAACGTTCCCTAAAGGTAAAATATTTTGAACCTTTAAAGAACCTTTAGGGAACGTTCCCTAAAGGTAAACATTTTGAACTTTTAAAGAACGTTTAGGGAACGTTTACCTTCAGCTAACCTTCTATAAACGTTCCCTAAAGGTTCCCTAGAGGTTCTCTTTGAGGATGCATAGGTAAATATGGGATGTCTTAATTATAAGACTCTGAATAAGCTAAATCGATTGTGTAAAGCTAAATCGATTGTGTGGAGGGAAGAGAAAAGCTATTCATGTAATACAGACTAGCTGATGATGTCTGCTTTTCTGTGTGCTTCTAGTGAGCTTGTTGGTCTGAGTGTGTGTGCCCCCGGATGGATAAAATGCAGAGAACAAATTTCTAGTAGGAATCTCCTACAGTCTAACTTAACTTAACAACCATGTTGGTCCAGTTTAGATGGCAGTCCTACACCAACACATACTAACACCCCTGTTAATCCAGTTTAGATGGCAGTCCAACACAAACGCATGCCAACATAATGCTAACCATGTTGGCCTAGTTTAGATGGCACTCCTACACAAACATATGCTAACAACACGATAACATTCTACTATGAAAACAACAATAAAGAGACACTGACACAAGTGTTAGGTTTATAAAATGACTTTATTTGTATTTTCTATTTAGAACTGTCTTAACATGGTTAACAAAACTTCAATTAAATACACACACACACACACATATACATATACACACACACACATACATACATATGCACACACACAAACACAATTAAACTATACAAGACATTCAATGCATTTTACAACCATATTGACACCAGATCTGTGGTGTGTGCGTTCCATTACAACTGTATCTAAACTGACTAATGTTACCTATAAATGGTTTACCTAATTGTTTTAATGCTGCGGCTGATCTTCTAGGTAAACATGGTATGGGATCCCATCCGCGCATCTTCCAGGAGTCCTTGACAGAACTTACCCCACAGGACCTTCCTCCTCATGAAGACCTGTGAAGAAAACAGATCATACACACATTTAACTGGTTACCCCACCCCACACACACTCACTTCCACTCAATTTGTTTCACAGATATGGGCCAAACACCACTTTATTTTTTCTCTTCTATTTCCAAGGCTACTCATTCTTACTGTTGTTGACTTATTGACAAACCTTTCATTTTAATTTCTAATGTTAACTAACACTGTATTCATGTTGAGCTGGCACATGTGCATAATAATAATAATAATAAAAAATAATAGCAAGAACTAATTGCCGGTTAATTGTTATCCATGTGTACTTTACATCCCAATCCTATGTCTTGTTTGCATTTTTGTATATTATGTTGATATGTGCCTACATTATTATTTATTATTATTAATTGTTGTCTCTATTGTAGCCTACAGTATGTAGCCGATCTATATTACTCTTTGTTTATGTGTATACTAATGCTGTCAAAATATCACGATCATTTCAATTTATTAATTACATAAACTAAATGTCTATCTATCTATCTATCTGGATTCCAGGTCAAGCTATTCAATTCCATCCAATAAAACCAAAATAATCAAATCTCGTTTGAAGTCTCACTGATCATTTTGATCATATTCTGTAATACGTTTATTAAAAGCATGCATTTGTATATGACAAGTGTCTGATCCTAACTCTGACTGTTTCAGCAAGAAGAATATCAAATGGCAATAGTTCTAATATCTTGTTAAAGGAGATTTGTAAGTTGATGGTGGGCCTGGGCCTACTGGACCCTGAAGATGGACCATTAGGCCTACACATGCACATTTTGTTTGTATTATTTCAAAGTAGGCCTAGCAGTCAGCGATCGTATGCAATTTCAAGCCCATACAATTTTTGTCACATGTAATCATCTCCTCTCTGTACGTCCAGGCTCCGAAAATTGGATAGGCCTACGTGGGGGCAGCCTGTCCCCCAAACAAAAACAAAACCCTGCATGGCATTTCTCTGGGAATACTGAAGGGAGGGTAAGATACTTCTCTGGTGTGTTTCATTTGGTCCTTGGTTAGAATATAATGTGCATTGTTTTCAGAGATGGGAAGTAACAAAGTACAAATACATGGATTTCTATGGAACGTCACGAAAACATGCGTGCGCAACCAAGAGGCAGAAAGCACTATAGAACAGCATAGAGCAATGCAAAAGAGCAAAAGAATAAAATGAGTTTTTGTGCTGAAAACTGCACCAATTCGAAATCATGATGGTTAGAGAATGTTAAATATGTTCAATATCCCTAACGGAATGCATGTCTTCACCAAAAATGACAAAATACGATGTTATATTAATAATCCAAATGAACGTCAAACTTTGAAATATAGTCTGAAATGAGATGTTATTATCATTGAGACAACAGGGGTATACAAAAAAATCCGATTGTAGCTTACAGCAGCCGACTATTTAGGTTAAGTTTGTGGACGGCCACCAAGCGTCTTCTGCCTCAAGGCTGCGCGCGCATCTAGTTTTGTTGGTAAACGGGAAACCCGTGTATACTTCGTTACTCAAGTAGCCTAGGTTTTTCAGATATTTTTACTTTAGGCCTACTTTACTATTTATTTTTGAGGCGACTTTTTACTTTTCCTCCTTACATTTTAACACGAATATCGGTACTTTCTACTCCTTACATTTACAAAACTGGCTCGTTACTTTAGTTTAGTAATTTCAGTGAAGTTAGGCTACCATTATTATTTTTCGCGTCATCAATAGCAGAAGGGAATACGTTGCACTTGACCATGGAGGTATTATATATAACTGGAGAGAGTGACTAAGTCCCGCCCCCATTCATTTCAATAGCCCATGCTAGGCTAGCTACTTCAGCCAAAAAAGCATGAAATTGACCGCAGCCATCTTTACGAAAACGGCGTTTCATGGGTGTTCGTTTCCGGCACCAGCTAGAATAGAGTGGTGAAGTCCCGCCCCTTCCGTTTGCCTCCATGGGACCTATCTTTCAAAAAAAATTGAACGGCAGTCTATGGCGAAAAAGAAGTGGGTGGGACTGTGATGCTCTATAAACATTGGACAATAACCTCCACCATCATCAAACATGTTCCGAATGCCTCTTCTAAAAATCTGATAGGCCTACGGCATGGCACAGTCCACCTTACTGTGATCACAGAATTGTTTACCCACCTCTTATTTTACCACTACATTCCTGGTCTTGAAATATTCACAGGAATCCATAGGAATTATAAATATTCATGTTGTTTTATCCAATATTAGTTGTAAAGTCCATCTTACACCCATGAAGCCAACAAAGAAAATGCAAAAATAGAGACTTTTGTATAATTATTCCATTTTGTGTAGTCATTACAGAACCTGACATGGCCTACAAATCCAAATAGTCTACAAGAAACCACAGAAATGCATAGTTTTATTGTCAGTATGCATTTTGGGTATCAAAAATCCTATGGGGAGTTTCCATAGGGCATTACAAAACGCATGAGCACACCTTGGCAAATAATGGTCTAAAGTACTCATTTTTCATTCTGTATTGATCTACTTTTGCACACAGCTTCGTAAGACCTGGTGCTCGGGCTCAGTTCTGTCTCTAAAATCATATCAAGTGATCTAGAGGGCTGAAATGTGGTCAGTTCAGGGATGCTTGTTATCAGCAGAAAGAAAAAAAAACAATATTCTAGGCTCTGTAACTCTGTGCCAGTGCTTCTTAAGAAGGATCTTAGCTTTCTAAAGATGTCCAGCATTTGATGGTAGGCCAAAAGAACACACTGCCCTCTGAAGTAGGCAGTGCAATGCTGGGCGGGAAAGCCTAATGGCCCAACAGGTTAAGGGGAAGATTTAAAAAGATTTTAATGGGTACCGTTGCATAAAAAATGGTTGTCATTCACAAGACTACTTTTACTTTTATACTTTAAGTACATTTCCAAGCCTGTACTTTGTTACTTTTACTTGAGTAAAGAAGTTAAATCAGTAGGCTACTTCTACTTTTACCAGAGTATTTTTTAACACAAGTATTTGTACTTCTACTTGAGTACGGGAAGTGAGTACTTTTGCCATCTCTGATTGTTTTGGACAAAAGCGTCTGCTAATCATCTAAACATAAACATAAATAAATGCGACTTCCTGTGCCATCACTGACTATACCTTTAAGCACATTAGTAAAAAATCTGGCTAAAAGAAATGCAAGTCAGTGTGCCTTTCCATCAGCTATGTCCAGAGGTGGACAGAGTACACACTCTACATTACTCTAACCTGTAAAACCCATGAAAAAAAATGAGTTACGGGGCGGAATCTCTTGGAATTTTCGTTTATGTTTTGATCGATTAATTCTAGCGTATTAATAATGGGCTAGCGCGTCCTCCTATTTGGGTTGCCAAATTAGCAAAGGCCAACTGTCAACAGCTGTCAGTTGTAGTCATGAACGCCTACGAGAGGCAGGCAAATTTCCAAAATTAAAACAAGAAACACATTAAGTGGACATCGGAGGAGCTTCCTGAGATGGTGACGTCTTCATCAAACGAAGAATATCAAGTCTGACGCAGAGCTGGCCATATTTCTCCACAACAGCCTAGGCTAAACTTCATCTGCATCGCTAACTTCAGCTAAATATGTTACGTTGGTTAGAGAGGTATTTTTTGTTTTCACTGTTTCCGTAATGTGTAGCTGGGTCATGGTTGGAGAAACGTTAAAGCGGCTGCAGGTCAACTAACGTTAGCTAAGTCTTCATTACATCTGGCAACCCAGAAGAGGCTCGCGTCTGGTAGTCTTGAGAACGTTCACCAGTGTTTTGATTTTGGCCTACAGAACGTTTGGTAACAATCCGACAAATCGCACCTTTAAGTAAAAGTACTGAAGTACTTGTTTTTAAAAGTACTTGAGTATCAAGAGTACAAGAGTACATTTTCTAAATATTGCATTACTACTGCCACAGTGCTAATATTTATGAACAGAAATGTCCTACATGGAGTTATAAAAATGTTAATGTTAATACCATGGAGAATGTAAAAGGAATTGAAAGTAAAATCAAGTCATTTTCATCTTTTTACCATGTTGCCAGGGATGTAGTGCAGCAGATTAGTGAAACCATCGTTCACTTTGTGATACAAGCATCAAACTTGGCACAAATATTCTTTGGGACCCACTTTATCCAAAAAGCACATTAGCCACGCAAAAAATCCAATATGGCCGCCATTTTCCAAGATGGCCACCATTGAAAGCTATTATACTTGGTTTTTGACTTGGATTGGGATTGGATAATCACATTTTGATGATCTTGATATATAAATATAGGTAAAAGGGTCTGGACTTTCCAATTCTACGATAAAATGTCAAAGAATGTGTTAAATTGTGAAGATAGACGCAATTAATGGGAAAAATAGCACATTTTGGTACTAATGTTAGCACAATTAAATTGTTTTTTTTTTAATAAAACATATGTTGGTTTGGTTACTTCAGCAGGGGCACGTGCATGTTCTTTTTTCAGTTTAATATATATAATTTCAATATAATAGTGCAGATTGGCAAGTAGAATGCTCCATTGGCTTGGGATTTCCCAAAGTTCTACGGTAAAATATTTTCATGTAATTACCGCTGCAAACATATAATTACCGCTGTCAATGGCAACGGGTTTTGTGCTTCTGATACATCTTTAATATCACTACGCAAGGACTGGAACTTCATTCAAAAGTGAAAGCAGACGGTTGATCAGCTATGTTCTAAAGAATGTTTGATTTAAGTTCAGCAAATGCCATGATGAACGGTAACAAATAGGCTAGGCTATGTAGGCTAAAGTCATATCGTGGGGAGTTTATTATTTTGTTTTGGCAAGTAGCCGTGTAATAAGCGGGATAATGTATAGAACGCCGGTCATTATTGGGAAAATAAGTCCCGACAGGGCGAACCGGCAAACTTATTTTCTATACATTATCTATACATTATCCCTTACACACACACACACACACATACATACATACACATATATATACATACATACATATACACACACAGATATACATATACATACATATATATATATATATATATATATATATATATATATATATATATATATATTTATATTTATATTTATATTTATAAATATATATATATATTTATATATATACACACACACACATATATTGCTCAAAAAAATAAAGGGAACACTAAAACAATACATCCTGGATATCAATAATGAAATGTTCCAGTCGAAAATCTTTATTAATCACATAGTCGAATGTGTTGAGAAAAAAATAACATAAAAATGATCAGCGTAAAATTAAATCATCCCATGGGGGTCTGGATTTGGAATCCTATTCAAAATAAAAGTGGAAACTCAGAATACAGGCTGATCCAACCTCAGTGGAAATTCCTCAGGACAAGTCAAAATGAGGCTCAGTAGTGTGTGTGGCCTCCTCGTGCCTGTATGACCTCCCTACAACGCCTGGGCATGCTCCTGATGAGACGGTGAATTGTCTCCTGAGGGATCCTCTCCCAGACCTGGATTAAAGCATCAGTCAGCTCCTGGAAAGTCTGTGGTGCAACGTGGCATTGGTGTATGGAACGAGACATGATGTCCCAGATGTGCTCAATAGGATTCAGGTCTGGGGAACGGGCAGGCCATTCCATAGCATCAATACCTTCATCATGCAGGAACTGCAGACACACTTCAGCCACACGAGGCCTGGCATTGTCATGCATCAGAAGGAACCCTCATTGGATCAATAGGATTCAGGTCTGCTCAATAGGATTCAGGTCTGGGGAACGGGCAGGCCATTCCATAGCATCAATACCTTCATCATGCAGGAACTGCAGACACACTTCAGCCACATGAGGCCTGGCATTGTCATGCATCAGAAGGAACCCAGGGCCCACTGCACCAGCATATGGTCTCACAATGGGTCTGAGGATCTCATCCCGGTACCTAACGGCATTCAAGGTACCTCTGGCTTGCACAAGGAGAGCTGTGCGGCCTTCCAAAGAAATGCCTCCCCAAACCATTACTGACCCACAGCCAAACCGGTCGTGCTGGATGATGTTGCAGGCAGCGTAACGTTCTCCATGACGTCTCCAGACTCTGTCACGTCGGTCACATGTGCTCAGGGTGAACCTGCTCTCATCCGTGAAGAGCACAGGGCGCCAATGGCGAATTTGCCAATTTTGATGTTCTCTGGCAAATGCCAATCGCAATGCACGGTGTTGGGCTGTAAGCACAGGCCCCACTAGTGGACATCGGGCCCTAATACCCCCCTCATGGAGTCTGTTCCTGATCGTTTGAGCAGAAACATGCACATCAGTGGCCTGCTGAAGCTCATTTTGCAGGGCTCAAGCAGTGCTCCGCCTGTACCTCCTTGCACAAAGAAGGAGGTAGCGGTCCTGCTGCTGGGTTGTTACCCTCCTACGGCCCCCTCCACGTCTCCTGGTGTACTGGCCTGTCTCCTGGTATCTCCTCCATGCTCTGGACACTGTGCTGGGATCCAGCAAACCTTCTTGCCACAGCTTGCATTGATGTGTCATCTTGGATGAGCAGCACTACCTGAGCGACTTCAGCAGGTGATAGACACCGCCTCATGGTACCTCCAGGGGTGGGACACTGACAAAATGTGAATGTGACCAAAACATCAGCCAGAAGGGATGAGGGCAGGGATGTCTGTGGACACCACCAGCAGAACCACTCCTTTATAGGGGGTGTCTTGGTATTTGCCTCTCATTTCCACCTGTTGCCTGTTCCATTTGCACAACAGCAGGTGAAATGGATTCACAATCAGTGTTGCTTCCTAACTGGACAGGCTGATTTCACAGAGGTGTGATTGACTTGGAGTTACATTGTGTTGTTTTGGTGTTCCCTTTATTTTTTGAGCAGTGTTTCACTGCAAAGTTTGCTTCTCTGAAAGACCTGAGCTCCCAGAATTGAAACTGTGGACTCTTCTGCCTCTTCTCACACCAGTCTTCCCAACTTAAAGAAGTATGGCCTTGATCGATATTCGAGAGAGAGAATAAATGATATTCGAGTGAGAAAGAGGATCAACAATATTCGAGAGTGAGCTTCGATAAACGATTTTCGAGTGCAGTCCAACTATTTCTTGGAAACTAGCCTTGAAATAGATTTCTTTCTTTGCACCATTTATTTTGCCATGTTAAAATACATACAAAATGATGTCTAGATCATGTAAATACGCCCAGCCATTAAAGTTCTACAGCAAAAAACGTTTTTCTTACATTTGATTTGGCGGCCATCTTGAAAAATGGCCGCCATGTTGGATTTTCAGGTGGCTAATGTGCTTTCCTCAAAAAGTAGGTTCTAGTGATTATTCATGCCAATTTTGGTGCTTGTATCACAAAGTGAACGATTGTCCTGGAATATGGACTTAACCTGCCGCAATAATGGGCAGTATTTCTAATACATGTATTTAAAATACATATTTCAAATACAAAATACTATTTTGTAATTGAAACACTTGAAGCGAAAACTAACTAGTTCAGAAAATTGAAATAGTCTGGCGAGGTGGGGACACGGGTTGGCACATTCCCAGCATCCAGTAGGAACCTGCTGCATCTTCATCTTTTCTGTACATAAATGTAAGCACTGTTGCAGTAGTAGTGCAATATTTAGAAAATGTACTCTTGTTTCATCCATGGTTTTGTCTCATCTAAATCTGACCATGGAGGAAAGCTGAAGGTGATTGCTGATAGGCTGTCCCAATCAGTGGCGCCTGCACAATCCAATCACATTTGAGAGGGAAACAACAAATTGAGGGTTTCCAGGATTTTCTTTTTTCCTTTTTTTTTAGAAGAAGTGTATTCACGGTTATGGATATAAATGTAGTGGAGTAAAGAGTGCAATATTTTCCTCTCAAATGTACTTGAGTAAAGTCATGAGTACTCCCCAAAAATGATACTCGAGTAAAGTACAGATCCCTCAAAATTGTACTCAAGGACTGTACTCAAGTAAATGTACTCCGTTACTGTCCGACTCTGGCTATGCCATACAAATTAATGGAGGATGGAGGATATTGGTGGATTTCAAAATTTGACAGCTGTGGATTTCAAAACTTGAGGTTGTCAGAGAAACTTCAAGAAACATGTAGATAGATAGATAGATACTTTATTGATCCCCAGGGGAAATTCAAGAAATGTATGTATTTATGTAATAAAATGCACAATAAATATGATTTCATGATGTGAGCAAACCTGTTTCTATCATTCTTGTTCACATCATACACTATGCGAAATGGTAGTTAATCCACTCTTTTCTCCAATGAATCAATTTATCATTCATACATTTCATGCATTTCCGGTCTGGATATCCTTGAAAAGAATATTGGATGGAAACATGGTCTTCCCAAAAAATTATCCACTAGATGGAGCCACTAGGGCTTTAAGCCTAGAACTTTCTACACAGTAACTAACAATACCCATACACATCATCTGTGACAAAACCATGAGGAAGTCACACTGAGAGTAACATTGGCCTGTGTTAATCTACTGTGAAAGAATATTAAGTAGCTTTTGTGTTTTTGCTTTTAACTGTCTTTTATGGCTTTTTAAACTTCTTTTGTCTTGTTGAAATGAAATGTCAGTTCAACAATACATTGGATGAACCGTGGAGCAGGCAGTGTTGCACTTTTCTTCTCTCCTTCTCTTAAATTGTCTTGTTGAACTTAATTATTTCAATTAGTGTCACTATGGCGACCTAGTTCAGTTCTTGAATCTGAAATGTGAAATATTTGTAAACTGCTGTGGACAATCCTGAAAACAATTTGCAGAACACCATTTCTTACGGAAATATAGCTTGATTTATTGGGCCCAACATTTCCCAACATGTCCTTCATATCAATACAGATCTACTGTTATATTCAGTTAAATGTCTGCTAAACTTTTCAAGATGATGTACTGCATCTGGGCCTTAAATATTGTTATCTGTTAGTTGCTCAAGGCAGCCTCAGCAAGTCAGTCAGAAACCATATATGCAATACACAAATTTGCCTTCTTATTCTACAGCTATACACTCATGCCATTTGAATAGGTGACCTGAAGTAAAGAATGTTTTCTTGGAACAAATTTCATGTCAGCATGCTTAAAACTGACACGATGAATGACACTGAAATTGAAACTTTTTTCTGCCCGGTTAGACACAGGGAAAAGTGGACCTCATGTGCATTTTCAGAAATACTTTACTCTACATTTTCAATTTGAATTACTTCTGAAATGTAGCTATATGATTGTAATAAGACTGAATCTGCAGAACCATTTCCTATCCATACTCTGGGCTGTAACACTCACTTGACAATCAATTGACTTTGTGATTTATAATGACTGGCTTCATATTACAAACATGCTCACCTGGAGACTTTAGATTCAACTATACAATGAATATTCAAAGAATATGAATGAATGCTGGTTTTTATTGATGTTTTATGTATAGTGTTATTGATGCACAGATGCAACAACTTTTAATGTGAACCTTTAGTGGCAGAATGTAAAACTGTATTCTTACTGCATCTCTGGTACATCAGGGTTTCGTAGCTTGTTAATGACCTCAGATAGCATGCGATTACACAGGGCGGCATACGGATTAAGCAGAACAGCCTGCTGCTGTGCAAACTTGCTGCCCAGTGCAGCTGCCTGTGTAAAATCCTGTCTTGCCTCTTCCTTCTGGTTTCCCAGGCGAAATAAGAGACCTCTCTGCACCAGGGCTTGGCATGCAGTGCGCCCCGTTCCTCCACTCAGAGCAATGGCACGCTCAAGGTCCAGAATTGCTCCTGAAGGGATGAAAATACCATCAGGCAATAAATAATTCCTAACGTAATGCTTCAGGAACGAGAATGATTCCAAATGCTTTATAAGTTTAGCATAGCCCACATTATTTATTGTCTCAACACAAATACACAAAAACCCCAGAAGACTTAGTGGAAGAATCCTGATTAGACTACATTTCTATCATGACACTGTTCAGGCTCACCTGCTGTGTCCCCTTGAAGACGGCGTGTTTGGGCACGGTTGTTGTAGGCCGAGGGACGCCCTGGCAGTAGCTGAATAGCCTTGTCAAAGCACTGTAGTGCTGTCCGGTTGTCTCCAGACTCTGCAGCTGACACCCCCTGCAACTCCAACTGCTTAACTTGAATCACCAAGCTCGGGTCAAATAGACTGTCTGTGGCAATAACAAAAATGGGCTGTGATATAGATTTTGTACATACCATAACGAAGTGCAGTTTTGAGGTATTCACTAAGAATAGGGATTATATGGAAACATCCTCAGTCCTCAGCTATACTGAGTGCTTTACCATACAGTTGTCATCTGTAAAATGCGTAAAATATCCAATGATATGGTAATCATGCAACAGTAACAGTAACAGTAACCTTCTGTACTTCAAATACCTTTTAAATGGCAATTGTCAAATCAGAAGCAGAGAAAAAAGCCTGGATATTTAGGATGTTCAAATGTAATTACCATCATCAGCGAGATCCTCTTCTTGATTTAAATGAGGCACATCCCCAAATGGAGTGTTTGGGTTGAATATTGCCTGTAGTACAGCCTTATCATGTGCCGTGGCCATTTTTTGTCAGCGTGATGACTTCAAGAAAGTTTCTAAGCCTGCAGTGGGTATTTTGGTAAATTCTCCTCCAATAGTGTGTATATTCAGCCAATCAGAAAAGGGGGTGTAGGCAGGAGGACTTTGAAATCCTGAGAGCACATCTGTATTTGCTTAAGAGAGAAATGCTATTGTGGGGTGAGGGTATTTCACTTAAGCAGTGGAAATATGCTGCTTGAATGTCTGAATAATTCAGACTTTCACACAGTGCATTCAGAAAGTAAGGCCCCTTCACTTGTGCAAATTTTGCTGCAGCAACCTTATGATGAAATCTTTCTATTTGTTTTCCCTTCATCACTCCACACTCAATATGCCATAATGAATGTTTTCAAAAGTTTTGCAAATGTATTACAAAAAAAAAGAAAAACTGAAATATCACCTTGAGATAAGTATTCATCACAACAATGACAGCACACATCTGTTTTGTGGTGAAAATATTCTGCCTTTTAAAAATCCAACTGTAATCCAAATTACAGTTAAATCCGTGACTTGGAGACACTTCCAGAAACCTCAGCTGAAGGTTCACATTCCAAAAGAACAAATTACCCAAAGCACACAGCCAGGACAACGTGTGGCTTTAAAACAACTTTCTGATTATCCTTCACTGGTCCAGCCTGAGACCTAACTTGAACCCAATCGAATATCTGTAGAAAGAGAGAGTAACTGCCTGTCAACCGACGGACCCCATGCATCCAACCTGACAGAGCTTGAGAGGATCTGATGCTAAATCCAGGTGTACAAAGCCTCTGTCATATCCATCTTTTTACCCACCTCTGTATTCTCTCACTCTTAGCATACAGTATAGCATAGATATATGTGAGTTTATATGTACCAACCCGATATGTTGGTGTGTGCTCTTTCAAATTGCTTTTTCTCAGTAGAATGTTATAGTGACCTTGCATGATCCATTGCTCTCTGACAGCATGAAATGATCAATAGTCTGTCACCCACTAAAACAGAAGCCCGTGGGAATTCATCTGTTTGATCTTATTTACAATTAAGAATATTCTGCATTTCTGTTGTTAGTTTTTGTTGTTTTACATTTTGGTAGATGAGGTTCTGAACAGTTGTAAATTCATCATGGACTTTGTAAATTCATTCATGGACTGTGAATCCATGATAGCCCAACATCAGGTACACCCACTGAGGAAACTCCTATGGGTTTGTGTCAAATTAAACAGCAACATTCTGAGCAGCAGTATTGTGTCATACACCAAAATCAGCCCAAGGACCTAACTGCCTGCATTGTTGTTAAGGATTGTGGGCATTGTTGTAGGAATTGTGAGAATGAGATGTTATAATCTAACAAAAGCAATCAACTGATTTTTTTCCAGATTTACCACATTGCTTTTCTGAAATCTGCAACTGATATCTGTGCATTTTCAGTTCTTAATGTGTGCACACGGTGCTTTGAATGGTTCAGAGTCCTATACACTTCAGCCTAAATCATACCAGTTTTATTATATCTTGAGTTTCTCAGGAGCTTCATATAACCTACAAGGAGGAAGTTCTCACACACAGGAAGATAGGGGAGCAGGACCTGAGTCTGACTGAACCACTGAAGACTCCTCTACCTGTGGACACAAGTGAGTTTAAAAGAAAGAATAGCCAATTATTATCAAGAGTGCCTCTTATTAATACTAGAGAACAAAGTGCATTATGTCTCAATTATGTCCTCACACAGAGGGAGATGACAGAGCAGGACCTCAGTCTGGCTATACCTGTGGAGACTCAAGCAGGAGAAATCAATGACAAGTAACAACAAACCAAACCTAAAGTCATCCAGGATAGAGGGTCCTGATTATAACTAATTAGTCTAACAATTAGTGGCACTACCAGTCTCTTTTCTCCAGTTTAGTGTAGTGTAGTGTAGTGGCTTGGCTCCATGAGTGTGGCGGAGAGGGCTAAGGCAGGGGTTAAGGACACAAGTTACTCTCAGCAGATGAACATGGACACAGGTGTCTAAGATACTGATCATTACACAGAAAATTAGGAGGATGTTGTGTAGCATAAAGAGAAAGTTAGTAGCCTATACTATTACTATTGACCCATTTAGATGATTATTGTGTTTTTTGCTTTACAAAACTTAATTGTATCATTCAGAACTGCAACAATGTTCTTTTCATTGAATTTTGATACATTGATAAAATAATAATAGGGTCCTCTTTGCCTTCCTACAGAGTACAGTGTGTGTGTGTGTTTCTTAAAGTATAAGGACAGGAAATACCTGATGTCAAACTTCATCGCTTGTCATCATAATCTAATTAGTACTTGTGTATTCTACATCACAGCGTTGTTATCTTAGTAAATTTGTTGCAGGCTTCAAACATCCCAGGCTGTCATGTGAATGTGATTTGCACTATTTTCATGAATTTTCCAGTCCATTTCCTGAGTACATTACATTTTGGAGTAGTTTTCTGTTCTTTAAAATGAATTGTCCTTGAGAAGAAGTGATGATGAGAGCTTCTTTCATCTTCTTTTTGGGAAAGATAAAACTGTCCTTTACTTCAGTAGCTCACACCACAAAACATCTGACATTTAACAGGATGCCACTGTGCAGGAAACATTTTGTGGGGGTGGAGGATTTGGTGGAGGGGCATTTGGTTGTGAGGGTTGAGGATTGCTGACTGGTACCTCGAGCCAACAGAGCTTGGGGGGCTGGAGCTGACATGAAGCTGTATTGCGTGAAACAGTATTGAAAGTTTGCGAGTGACAGTGCACATCTGTTTTGTGCTGAAAATATTCTGCTTTTTAAAAGGTGTAATCCAAATTGTCTAGTGTATGCCATCTGAAAGAATGAAGAAGAGTTAAATTAAACAAACTTGTTCACACCTTTCCATTTCATTATATCTAGATTTACATTAATGTGTTACATTTACAGTTCCATGATGCATGTTGCCATACTGAAAGTGAACCCTACTTTCCACAAAGTGGTGTAACAAAGTGGTGAATTTTCATGTTGTTTTATTGAACTTCAGTCTCCAACTACATTCATATTTGTATTGTAGGCCGTTTTCTTATTTCTGGGCCCCACTATGCATGTGTGTGGTTCTGTAAGCAAATAAAATCAGCAAGATGGCCATACAGAGGGCGCTAGACCCCAGTTTACTTTATGGTTGAAGAGCTGAGCTGGATGCCGATACTTTTACGCACAAGCCATATTACTAATAAAACAATAGAGCTTAAGATAAACTATTCACCAATGAAGAGATATAGTGTCACAAAACTGGATGTCTCATACACAGGTTTTTTTGCGGGGAGAGGGGAAATCGACATCGATGTAGGTTTTAAATGTGTGAAACGGACACCTTTATTTGAACAGGTTTTGCCTTTTTCTTTCTTATATTTTAATACGACAATTAGACAAAAACACCACAAGAGACTAATAGATAAAATATGCCACGCTGACACCTTTAGCCTACTAAATATCCTGCAGCTCGAAAGCACTGCATCCATGCAAGATTTTCATGGCGGCGCTCACCTCTTAGGCTGCTCGCTTAACATGGCAGTCCATAGACTTTCAAGCCCCTCCTTATCTAACGTCACTCGATTCGGATTTTTTCCTCAGTGGTGGTTGTCAGCAACATCATAGCAGTCCAGGTTGTGGTGTTATTGTTGCGAACTCTACATCTGTAGTAGGCTTTTGCCGAATGACAGACACCTATCATAGACTATTTTATTTCAATGGTTAGAGGCGCGATTCAGCAGACCAGCGTTTCGTAGCAGCAGTCTCTTTCCGAAACAGTTAACTTGGACACTTGATGCCCTCACAGTGCACAATAGGGGATCAACTGAACTTTGAGGAGCTTTCACCTGGACCCGATCTGAAGGAAACATCAAGCATTGGGGAATATCAAACCGGGATACTGGCGATCGAGGTTGAGGATTAAGAAAAATTAATCCGTTTTCTGGAAGTTGTTCCTGAAACATCGATCGGGAGATCCCCATCCCTCTCGACAGAGACCCTCCGTCCGTGACTCCCCGAAATCGTGAGGGGGATCTACGCTACCCTGCAGAAGGCTGCTGGATGCATCAGAAGGGATTGGTGGTAGATAGAGGAAATGCATTGTCTTTTTTTATATTTGTAGGCCTGAAGTGATATTTTAAAAACGAGTATTACACCTCAACGTATTGTTGCTTCACCAGAAAAAACTGACCCCTCACTGTTGCCTGCATCTGTTTTTAATGAGAAGTGTTTAATAAGCAGCGTGAATACCTGGTGATAGGTTACGCAGTGCAGTTCATTTTGCGCTCTTTAAAACGGACTTGGAACCACGAATGACTTGTTATTCTCCGTTACTTTTAATGAAAAAACGGTGCATATATTTCATTTAACGCTGAGCTTGAATTAGTGCTGAAGTTGCATGCCTAACCGTACAGATCCAACGACATAAGAAGTCAACCCTCTCACTGAACTACGGATAGCCTTGTGGAAACGAATTGGCGCTATGGCGATGTGGGAAAGTTTTTGGATAATAGGCCTAGTCCTGGCCACGAGTGCTCAAGGTAAGGATGTCTGTTAAAACCTGTTTTATCGTATGTAGTCTCTCTCTCTCTCTCTCTCTCTCTCTCTCTCTCTCTCGTGTATGCTGGGGGAGGGGGTCCAGGGAAGAAAGCGGGATTGATGCCACTCATAAGGGTATAAAATAATGCAGCCAGATGGCGATAGAGATGTTAGAGCCATCAGAACCTTCATATAACTTGATACGGTACTTTTAAATTTGATACGGTACTTTTATTCCATGATTAGATATTTGATGACATTTTGAATGCAGTAGATTAAAACACATTAAATACACTTTTTGATATATTGTTACATTAAACAAAATTGTTTAACAAAAATAAGATAGACTACGCTATACTCTCTACCATTGTCTTGGTTTTATTGCTGTAATCTTGAGGAACAGCCAACTGGCTTGGTAAAGGCTAATAAACTTGGCCAACCAAAACAGCAGTCCTGGCTCAAGATCCTCTGATCCTTGTGATATGGTCTTGGCCTGAGACAGCTCTAATTTCTACTAGGGGAACTATTAATTTTGTGCTGTCACACATATGTAGCACATTGTCATTGTCGTGCATAATGGTGTTTTCTTATGTCCCTTTGTTCAAATGTATTTACAAACTACAAGGTTGAAAAAAAGATTTTTCTGTGTCGGCCCCTCACAAAACAAATACAGGAGTGTCATCATATAGGCTAGTTCAATGCTATCAATCATGACTTTTTTTGGAGTCAGGCCCCATCCAGCCGCATTTTCCTTGGTAATCATACGCAGATGCATCCATGTACTTGCTCAAATCATAGAAGCGAGTTACATAATGCTACAGTGGTTACGAATGAGAGCTTGAGTTGGTAGGTATGCTACTCCTGTCTTCAGCTCAATTGTAGAGGGACCTATCAATCAAGGGCCAAGGGACCAGCTTCTCACAAATATGAATTCAGATAATGAAGTTGTCATTGCAGCCATCTTAAATGGCTTTATGATATGGAGCTTGAATTTCATAACACATATTTTTCAGCCACCTGTGAAAGTTTCATCTAGTGTTGGTTAGTTTTGTTGCATAGCCCGACATGACAATGTCTCTTTAGTTCCAATTTCCATTCAGTAACAGGCTAAATGCTAACACAAGCTAACTAGGCAGAGGAGATGAAATGCTTTGAATGGACTGTTCTGCTATGGTAAAGTTTTGAGCACAAAAGGAAAACAAAGAGGAAACATTTATGTTTAAACATCCAGCTGTAAACACAGATGCTTGTGGGTGCATTTGGTAAACTTATTTTCTCTCCACAAGACAGCTTATACACTGATTCTACATGTGACTACATTTTAATTGGATGAAATTGTTTACACAATCAGCTGAAGAAGGACTGGAATGGAAATGTTTACTGATGTGCTCATATGTCACTGTGAATATGGCATTATTATCATTTTGTTTTGTAGATGGCACATTTTCATAATATCTTCAGATTAATAGAAATATATTCATACTTCAGTGCCATCTTCAGTGTTTTTCTATATCTGAGATGGCCATCTATAGGCTCAATGCCATTGTCCTTAAGTGATGGAAACAGAGCCATTAGACATGGGCGTGCCATGTGCATCCATTTGGCTTAGGAGAGAAAAGGAGTGTTGGTAGTTAGTGATTTGTATTTCAGGTTGGTAAGACACTCCTTGTAAAGAGGGCAAGTGATTGTCCAGATCTTGGCCCTGTAGGCTGGAGTGTAAAAGCAGATGAGGGCTGATTCAGCTCCCCTGGTGAGGCAGCTCTGACTCCCTGCAGAGCTGATTGTTGTCATTGCCAAGAGGAAGAAAAGCTATGGCCAGACGGGTTCAGATTTGCAATGGTCATGATGAATTTAGAGGATTAGACGTCTTGCTCATTAGCTCCGGGTAGCTGGCTTTGGTTATCAAGTAAGTTCACCTGTATTGCTCATCGTTACCAATGTTTGGGATTTTTACAACGTGGACAGGATATCAGCTATGATGTGCATGCATTTGCTAATCATGTCTGAAGTCCCTTAAACATATGTCTCTCTATCAGATGCAACATACAGCAGCTATATTGGTTGCCTTACATGAAAGCAACTTGATAATAGACTCATACTGTAACTAAAATGAGTAGGTCATGCCAGAGAGGTCTTCTGGATGGCCATACCTTTAATCAAACATATCAGTCTAAACACAACAGTCCCTGACATTCTGTCTGAGAAGCAATCCTTTTTGAGCAATGGTTGAAATAGACTTGCAATGACACGTTGAAAATGTCTTATCCTCTGTTGTGCCTAGGCTCTTTTCAAGGTTGTTGGGTTGTTGACACCACTAGGTCTTTGCCCTAAAACATTGTGGAAACTTAGTATCTGCTTTGTCTTCTCTTTTATCTTTTATCTTGTCAATTGCCACTTGTTTTCATTTCTCTTGACATGGGAAGGACCATTGTCCATTAAAATAATTCTGTATAATTCACTTTAGAATATTGTTTAATATCAAGCTAATGCATGCTTAATGCTTAAACCAAGAAAGAGTTAGACCCTCTGTGGCAAAATAAATGAAGAGTATCATCATATCTGCCCCCCAGTCTTCATCTTAGCCAGATTAAAACAATTTACCACAGACAGGTGGCCTAGTTGGATTGTAGGGAACAGGATTGAGCCTGTTAGTGCTAAATATTATTTGTGTAATATGTGGAACATTAAAGGATAAACCATTTTCAAATGTTTGTTTAATCTAGGAAACCTTTAGGGCTTATAAAGGGGAATTACAGTATGTCTGGGCCTCACATGCCTTGACAGTGACCTTGAGCATCTGAATGCTTTTTAAAGATCCTTCATTGTTATCAGACACACACACACAAACACACACACTCTCTCACACACACACACACACACACACACACACACACACACACACACAAATTTCTCACTCTGCCCATTTTAAGTGAAATGCTCATTTTTTTCATAATGTCGTTCTCTTTTAAAGGTTGTATCAGCGATGGCGGGGTAACGTCACTTCTGTTGATGTTCAAACAAAACAGAGAGCTAGCTCGCTACTCCCTCCCCCTCCCTCCCGTGCAATTGAAACTCTCCTAAACGCACATCTCGTCGGTTATTAGTTGGAACACTTTATTTTGCCTTTGAGCGGTTGGCAACACTTGTTGGTAGCAATTATTGTGTGTACAGATCTTGGAGCCTAGGCTGCCTACAGAGACGCGTTTTTTTTGACGGCCTGCTTATGGGGCAGGCAGCTTGCGGATCGTTAAGAAAGATTAGATGAATGTGATCATTTATGTTTGGGCCTTTTTTGGCCTGAAAACGCTGATACAACCTTTAATATTCAGAATACATTCATCACTGTGAGCTAACCCTGTTCCCAGCTCCTGATAATTGGGGTTATCATTTTCTTTCACAAGGTGTTCCATCTCATTTCAACAGATTGAGACATTGTCTGTATGAGCAGATTCCATTATCTCCCATATTTACCTTGATATTCCACACTCACGTACTGTAGGCAAATCGTAGTCATCACTCTGAGATACAACAAGATAAGAGGAAGGATGCTCTGCAGTTTGGAATTGATCCTGTTGCCTCCCCACTGGGTTTAGTGCCAAAGTAACTGATGTAGTCTAGTATTGATTAGACAGTCTCCTATTCCCTCGCTACAGCCTTTTCATTTAGAGAAAGACCTGAGTAAGCCAAATGGCCGGCTCAACCTACCCACCTGTATTAGCCAGTCTTCACTCACACATCTCTCTCCTCTGCCCCTCCCATCAGGCCCAGGAGATTAATGGAGAGAAACAAAGAGAAAGGAACAAGGAAGGATAGAAAGACAAGGACGGTAGTGATTGGTTTACCAGACTCCATTGCAGGGGTCTGGTAGGGAAAAGACAAGAAATATACAGAGGTTTTTCTAGCTAGTTTTGGTAGCTAAAACTATAGGCCACAGCCTATAACCCTAACCCTAGCGCCTTCCAGGCATTGCTGCCTTGAAGTCAACAATGGGGGCCAAAAAGACCATATATCAATTTGAAGTCTGGTTACCCCTAAATCATGTCTCAGCTAAGCATTGGTATTACAGGTATGTAAACAGATCATAAACAAGACAATAGATTACTCAGAATTGTAATGTAAAACAGGTATCCATCATGCAAATTGATAATAAACAAGTCAACACAGCACCAGGTATAATAAAGTAAAGCCAGTGTAGTTGTGTAAACAAGCCTGCCATTCCTCATGGGAAGGGCTTACTGCACTCTCACTACAGCTGGATCTCACAGCTTTTTTACATAGGTTATGTTGTCAAGATAAAACTACAGTTTTTCCATATAATTGCAGCTTAATTGGTAGCTCTTTGCTTCAGTGACAAAATACAAAACTTCAGTTTGTCTAGTAGCAATGTATATGTGTAATGCATGGTTAGAAAGGGGTTGGATGGGGGTTACAGCTGGATAAAGGCATAAAGTTGAGGAATTGTAGATGAGTAGGCAGGTTGCAGCAGCTCCCTGCAGTAAAGACAGTCTGGAACAAGAGTGGAGGCTTGCAGCTCTGTGTTGTTCTTGTTCCATCAGCTCCTTCTCTGCATGCAGTGGTTTACAGATACAGATTTTAGTTTGCGTGTCTTATCTCTTAAAAGCTCTGATCTAGTTAAACTTCAACTTCTCTTCACACACTGTCAAAATCTTTTGTGTTCTCACATTATTCAACTCTTGCTCTGTCATTGTCAAACTTTGATCTATGGAACCTTCTCTGCCATAAACTCACATAATCACTATACAATTGTCCTTCATAGACTACAGTATAACATATGTGCACAGTATTATAAATCACTTAAACACTGGGTTGATTGCATGGGGAGGTGTTTGACGGCGTGTGAAGGGAGATCTGCGAGTGTAAGTGCTATATTATGTGTGTGAGGGAATGTAATGGTGTGCAACAGACTGAGGTTTGATAGTCAGTAGGTGATGGAAATTGAGTACAATAGTGAAAAAGTTCATTCATAGTGAATGCATGAGTGGTGTGAGAGAAGTGAAGTGGCCTAAACAACCTCTTAGTGTTAACTTGTTCTGCTCACCTCAACCAAGAGTCTCTTTGTCTGGAGTCCTGACTCTGTGTCCACGATGGCGAACCTTTCCAGCTATAGGGATTAGCACTTGTTGTCTATTGATGTGTGTGCACAGGCATGCTCATGTTTGTCGGCATGTTTCTTTCACATATTTTTTTTTTACTTTTATGATGTGCAGTTAAGTTACCAGAGTTACCTGATCTTGAAGACAAAGAGATCATTGTTTCCATAGCTTTAAACAGTTTTCCATAGATTTGCCTTTTGTAGAGCGATAAATGTGCAGACACCCGGATATCTCAGGAAGAAGGAAAAAAAGGTTGTATTTGTACCTGAGCTGCAACAGCCGTGCAAAGCTCACTGTAAAATTACTTGAAATATTGCACATCCGTGCAAGGGGCGAAGAGATGAGGGCTTTCCACACCATTCTAAAAGCAGTCCAAATGGAGCTGTGTTACAGCCTGATTTACATGTTTGTTCTGTGGGGGTGGTGTGTGTGTGAGTGAGTCACAGGGGGAAGGGAAGGAGAGGCCATGCTGCTTTGAACGGAGGCATGGTCCAGGAGCGACTGGAGTTCACCACAACATTGGATTTCTGGCAGCACCACTGTTTCTGAGCACCTTGGGACCTTGGGAAGGAAATTTGCACAGCTCTAAGTTAATTCAGTTTTTCCAGCTCGCTGGTTAGATTTTGCAGTGGTTTGTAAGGTACCTAGAATTAAAGCTGAAAACTGGCTCATTCTGTGTCAAATAACCAGATTTTTAAAAAGGTTGGTAGGGGTGCCAGTATTTCATATACATGGTGCATCTACAACATTTTTTTAAATCAGACAGAAGCAGTATGCATGTTTTTATGATAAAGGTCAACGTAGAACACAACTCAGGAAATTCTTAGATGGAGGGAAGATAGGTAAATTTGCAAGGCCTGACCCAGTGCTCTACACCTGTACCATTATGCATGCGTTTTAATATTGCAAACTGTTTGTAAAAATAGTACACTGCATCATACTCTGCACTGCTGAAAACATGTTAGGGATATCCAGCATATACCGTAGCATTAATGCACTAATGCACGGCTTCTAAAATCGTCTGAAGTCATCAGTATGCAACGGCGGACTTCCCATGTGTGTAAATTGTGTGATGTCCTCTCTATATGTTTATTAATTAGACTGCAAGGAGAGGAAAGGCAATCATGGCGAGAGAAGCACTCTTGTAGGGAGTAATCTGGATTCTTGACCACTGAGGACATGAGGACGTGTGTTCATGATGGAGAAGGTGGAAAGGGTTAATCCGGCTGTGGGATTTTTGCCCGTGTAATTTCAGGATGTTTTTTAAATCAGATTTCTTTGCACTATGTTGTTGTTATAGAATTACTCTTGCTAAGATTGTAATGTTGCATTTTTTTGCATGAGGAAGCTTTGATCTTGCGTATAGCACCATCCTTCCTGTTTCCACTCCAACACACAACGCTGGCTTTGGAAGAAGGAAGAGAGTGGAGGACATTTGTTTTTGCTGGATGATTAACTGCTCTGAGGCAGGGATGCACTGGAGCGTGTGTGCATGCGCCTGCACCCATCTCTCTCTCTCTCTGTGTGTGTGTGTGACTGTGTGTGCATTGGTCTGCGCAGGCGCATACATAGGCGCATTAGTGGCTCTGCAGCACTGCAGAGGTAGACGCACGTTCCCAGCCCCTCTCCCCCTGATCCTGACCCACTTTCCCCCCCCAGCTCCACTCTGCCTCTTTAATTGCAGATCAGCACACTAACGCCATCTGCTCAACCGGGGCCAGTCGCCATGGAGACGGCGGGAGGCTTTTCAGCTTTATGGCAGCGCTGACCAACAGGGGTTTAGGGGTCAAGGGGGCAGAGCTCAGACCACAGGCAGCGTGAGGGGCACTAGAGCTGTGTGAAGGGGATGCCCTGCTCCGTGGGCTCCGAAGGGCTCCCCTTCCCCCATACCGCTCCTAAGCTGCAGCTCTGTGGTTAGTCACAGTCACACACCTACCCACGCAGAGCACATTCCCTGAACCCCAGAGTGGAAAACCCTGCGACAGATTGTATCAGCAGGTCCTCCCATTAGCAACAGTTTAAATGGTGGTTCCAGCCTGTTGACCCTCATTTGGTGATTGGGTGAATTTGTGTGGAAAATCAAAGTGATAATATGTGAAGGGGTGAGACCAGATTTACCCTGTTGGACTGTCATTCAGCCATGTTTGCTTTGAGGAAGTCTCTCAGAAATGCTTGCGGTATATCTTGAAGTGTGTATGTTATTGTCTCAAGTATTGACATGTGTCCTGACTCATCATGATTATGGAGGGGGCTGGGTCTGGGAATTGGCTTGACACAGCATGGCTCAGCACGCCCACACGCTCCTAGGGAGAAAAGACAACTGTTGACCCTTATGGAGGTGTTGTGGGCCAACCTCAATGAAATGCTGACAAAGGAACTGACAACCCCAGTGAAACGCTGACAAAGGGGTCTGTTGTTGTTGTTAGGCATTGTACGTTATCAGTATGGTGAGTGTAGCACATCCGGATGTGTAATAGATAGGCTATGTTATTGAGTGTGAGCACCTACACAATAAGACTTTTGTACTAGCACTGCTTTAAGTTTCCAACCAATAGCAAAGAATTTACATATCCCTTCAGGTCAATAACTAAAACAAGACTGTAATTAATTTTTGATGAGGTCTTATCATATTTTTCCATCATATTCTTCATCCTATTACATTTGAAAGTATGCTGCTGATAAGGAAATGGTCATGGCATCACTTATGTTTTCCCACTCTACTCTGCCTGTCTGAATTAGCAGGCTGATTCAGCACCTGAGCTGCTTTGTTTGCTGATGAGGACTAGCACGTGGTTGTGATAACTGGACTGCTTTGATATCGGGCTTCTGATACAGAAAATCAAAGTGAAACGACACGCTGGGAATATGGTGAAGGCAGCATCTGTGGGAGATGGGGGGGGGCGTGTTCAGGGCTTCTCCAGCCCACATCTGGACACAGCTGCTCCGCGGAGGTTGCAGAGCTGCACTGTCTCCATGGGCTTGGGGGGGATTAGGCTCCCTGGAGGAGTAATCACACTGTAAGTGAATGGAGGGAAGATTGAGCGATAGGAAGAGGACGAGAGATGTTGATGGCATGGCCTTTTGGGAAATAGATGTGCTAAGACACAATCCCTAGTTACTTACAGGAGGCAGGCCAAATGGTGGAAGGTGGGAGATTAATTGTATGATATATTGATTGGATAAAGATGTCAGAGGAACTTTGACATTCACCATTGCCTTTGGCTCAGGATAGGGATCAGAAGACTCCCATCAAAAGCTGAATATCATGCCAAATGTATTGTTTATCTTGCATTTGCATGTATTAAGCAAACATAACAAACAAACATACCCAACCTTTAATCACTAACAATTAACTAACAATTACAATTACTAACAAGTACACTAACAAATCACTGACAACACTTTTCACCTACAGAATATTGTGAAAGTTACGTTGTATCACATTTATATTCACACAGAATGGCACGAGGCAAGATATAAAGTATGTGGTCTCTGTTGAAGAAAGCAAATAGAAAGAGCTGAGTCTGCCAACCAAAACAGGCAGCAGCCCTCTCACAAATGTTACTGAGAGGCCTCTTTGTGCAGACAGACATTTGTGTGGAGGTTTTGTTTGTTGCATTTGGTTAGACATGTATTTGTGTGTTTGAGCACAGTGGCACATAAGTATTCATTAGACGTTTGGGGCATACCATAATGGAAACATGAAGAACAAAGACAAGGCCTTCACATTAAGCTGCAAGCTGGGGAACATTCTCATATGTTCTAGAAAAATATATTCACTGAATTCTAGAACCCCTTAATGATGCCACAGAATGCTTTAAAGGAGCCAGAACCACGCTTAGTCCCCAGTGGCCATCTACCATTACAATAGCCTGATTCATTCCCGCAACACAGAATGTTGTAATCAGAATGATATAATCAGTGAATTCATGAAATCAGTGGTGCAGTGGTTATTGTGCTACAGATAAGGGAGTCTGTAAAAACACATTTGATTATAAATAGAATGAATTTCTGGCCTTTTGGCCTGGCAGTGCATTAAGCTATTGTGAATGTCTTTCTCTTTCAGGTGGAGATACCTTAACCGAGTTAAGATGTTCCAGTGACTAGGGTGTTGCAATGTTCCAAAGTTACAATGAGAAACAGGACTAAAATTTAGCAAAAACAAAAAAGAACACACTCTTGAAACACTGTTGTTTTCTGTTACTATTTTAACTGTCATCAGTTTAAATGATCTGATTTGAATTTGAACAATGCTTTCTTTTTCCCTTCTGGTTCTCTGCCAGAGCAGCAGCCATTTATTTGCTGCCTGAAAAAATGATGATGAATTTATTAACCGTCTGCAGTGGCCATTTTATTCCTCCACCTGACATTCTCTTTGCAGCACCTCTGCATTCTGCGTGCACTGACTGTATCTCAACCAGGGATAGTGGCCTGAAATGTTATGTGAGCACTGAAGGTTACATATCTCAGAGGCCAAGGAGAGTGCTAATTGGTGGTCAGATTAAATATCAAATAGAAATGTGTTCCATGGACAAGCCTTCTGAATGTTTCTGCAGGACTCCGCCATGTTATCTAACGCCTCCCCACTCCATTCACAGATGTAACACGTCAGAATGGCTAAGCATCGTTCCCTTAAAGTGACACAGTCAAGAACAATATCCAAGTGGCATCACAGTGATTGTATTTGTAGTACCCCAAAGAGGCAGGGCTTCCCCTGTTGCATAAATGCTGTTTAGGTCTTTGGACCACTCAGTCTAGAGCCCAGCGTTCTGGAGCTACGCGCTGCTGTGAGATGCTGTGCTGTTGGCGAGGTGATCCTGCTCAGCAGGCTCTTAGAGCTCGGCCCCTAGAGCGCTGGAGGAGGGATGTGGTCCTCCGCTCGGAAGGAGGTCACGTGTTGACCTCATTGTTCGCACGAGCAACTGCACTCGGCAGAGAATGGCTCCCCTCGAAACCTTCGTTTCTCCCCCCTCTGCATAAGATCGTCAAGCTTATCAGAGCATTTACCTCTAACTGGCGGATTTCGTTAGCGTTTTTTTTTTTTTGGTTCACTTTTATTACTTGCATCTATGGAGCGGAAGTGATGGAAGCAAAAACTGAGGGTCCCTTTTATATCAGGATGAGAGGAGTGATATTAAATATTTTTTTATCCCCAGGAAGAAGCTGTCAGAGTGGATTACTACACTCCGCCACCGCTCACCCCCACCCTGCAGCATCTCGTTTGCGCAGTCTAGCATTTTTGAACATATGAAGGAAGGCGAGCGAGTAGAAAAAGGGAACTGAGCACGTGGAAATCAGCAATAGAAAAAACACATTTCACTCTTGTAAACAGAATTTTACAATGGCTGTGAGAGTCTCTGCACATTGTAGTAAACAGATTTTGTTCAGTCTGCGTGCCTTCTTCCCACACAGCCAGTATCAGTATCCACTCTCACCAACAAGTCCCACATCAATCTGCCCCGTCACCATACAGAAAGCCCTTCCCCTCCATGTGCCACTCTTATTTACTGTAAATGTTCTTCCTCCACCAATAGAAGTGAAGGTCTTGCAACCTCTTCTGTATTGCCTCTGGGACACAAGCTTACATTTATTTTCCATATAAAAGAAGGTTCTGTATAAAAGTTTATTATGTGTCCCACACTAGAGTGGGGCTGTCTGCACCAGGGAGCAAAATGTTCCCTATTTTTCCCTTTTGATGTGATGACATGTGGCATGGTGTGTTTACCAAGGGCAGAGTTACTCGTTTGGTACTTGTTGTCTACCCCCAACCGATTCAAACGCTCGGCAACTCTTTCTATTGGTTGATATTGCAAATGTTATGACATGTTGGTTAAATCACACGGATCATTTGGATACCTGCTATCCACAGAGGACATATAGCAGTATAACCACATGACTATCCTATATGTTTTCATTCTTTATGGTTTGGCCAATGCATTGCTCCACATCAGATGTTGATCTGAAATCCAGATACTCTAATCATTAGACTGCTTTTCTTGCAGCTAGTTCGATGGAACTTAACAGCTTTATTTTGTGTATAGTTTGTGTGTACGGTACAGAGGTTGTTAAACACACAAAGTATTTTACCAGTATATTTTTTCCAGTAGTCATTGTGTTATTTGGTTTTACAGACATAGCTACAATTCTGCTAATCTGGTTAGAACTCAATGGCGCAGGCATAGAAATACATGAATTGGCATTGGCCAGCATGATGTCATTAATCTACGTTCATTCTGAAAACACGGAATATGGCCCAGAGGAAGTGTTTTGCCCATTGCAACTGAATGTAAACACTCTTGCAGGATGTGGTCGCAGATGGCTATAATATTAGGTGAGTTTAAGTGCACAGAATGTGTACAAGAGTGTTGTTTATTTTCATTGCCTTTCCATTGTATTTTATTGCACTCAAGCAAAAAAAAAAAAAACATTTTATTATTTTTATGTTTATAATCCTTGTTGGAGAAAGTTTTGAGAGATCATATTCTTGATTCTCCAGGTCTGTGAAAAAAGACGGGCATTAGTAGTAGTGAGAATTAGTAGCAGTGAGAATTAGTAGTTGAGACAAAAATATGAAGCTTTCAGGTTATTCAAATGTATAACCTTGGCCAGTGTGCACGATCCTTCATCCTGGGACCTGTCACGGAAGTGGCCAAAGTGGTTAATGGGGAGTAGAGCTGTGAGTGCCATTTGCACACCTCCAGCCCACAGTCATAAGTAAAAAAGCAGTGATGCCCCAGTTAGCCCTATAAATACCATTTCCAGTGCACTGACTCAAGCCTGCTCCCATGGGATGGGAAGGACGAGCTACACAAATGTAGATTAGTAAACTCGGAATAGACATAAAGCAAACCCAAGAAAACACATACATACCCTCTCTAAGGGGGATCAAATATATCCTCAGAGACTCTGAATGAACAAGAATAGTTGCCTTAGCACTGCATCAAATAAACAGCAACAGGCAGAAGGCAGAAAGGTATAATCCCTTTGCATCATACTACTACTACTACTACTACTATTACTACTACCACTACTACTACTACTACTACTACTACTATTACTACTACTAACAGTAACAATGATTAATTCAGTGATAAAATTGCAATAGTACTGGGATGCTTTTGCTTTTGCATATTTCCCATGACTATGAATAGCAGCATTACCCAGGGCTCTTCTCTGTGTGACAATCCTGCTAGCAAATGATGGTGTGATGGTATTAGTGCCATCACCTAAAGGCGTGGATGTCATTTTCTATTGCCCCTGTCTATGACATACATACATACATACTAGCCCCCATGCATATCATGAGTATGGGCTTTAAGACGGTGAAAAAGTGAATTAAACCATCAGTATAGTGTAATCTCACACTATGAAATTAAATTTCATGTCAAGGGATTTATATAGACATTGGGTTATAGGAATGGAAGAACACAATCCAGTAAAGCATGTCCACCTTGTTTGTCCATTCTATTTCACAAGCTTAGGCAATCTCTGTGTTTTCCCATCTTCTCATCCTGGGTGTGGTGAGCTGTGTAGGGGAGCTCAGTCCAGCCCTGGAGAAGTATGCACAGTGACAGAGCGGGCCAGATGCTAAGTTCTAGTGACATCTGGGGTTGGGTATCACCACAGTGGTGGATCCTTTCCCTCTGGAGTGGAAGCTGCGGAATAAATAGAGGAAATCGTGATTCTACATGATCATAATTGTGCATATTTGACGTATCTGTTCAGGTCCTATATGCAGATATAATGTTTGTAGTGTTATAACAATTTTTGCATTGAATCTGTGATTCAAATTTGCGTTAGCATTTTATCAGTTGAACCACCATTTTGTTCTTGCCCTGGGAATATACAAAGATGTGTTATTCACCATAGTATCATGTATTCTATAAACCTTCCCTATTTCACCAGCCATATGAATGCAACATTCAAAAAATATTTGCAGACATGATTTGACGATTGTTATTTTAAATTTGACCTTTAACAACAATTCTCATCTTGATTATTTGGATGCAGCCATGGCAGATTTGTATTCGCAGGATTTGTTTTAGTGCCTGTGTTTTATAGGTGTAGGATAGGAGAAGAACGCACAGGATAACAAAGGAGGCCTTGGTCTGTTTAGGATGGGTTAAATAGAAGATAAATGTGCCAATTATTGCCAACTTTTGCCCTGTTTAGTCAGTGTAAGGGTGTCCACTTGCTTTATTTAGTTCATGTTCTCCACCACATTTATTTAGTTATTTACTTTTCAGTACTTTTACAGCATCCAATTAGGGATCAAAGATATAATTGCAAATGCTTACAGCAGTTGCAGCTGTTTGATACATTAGTAGTTGGCCGGTTTGTTTTTTGGTGACTGCCCTTATGTCCTCACTCCTTCACAACACTAATTTGTTCCTAAAACCAGTATTGTGCAGCCACACCCAGGCGCTAGAAGGCCACTAAGGGACTTTAAGATCCTTATTCTTGGAATATGACATGGTTGAAAACAGTATTTGAAAAGATATTTTGTACTGTGTAATAAATGTAGAATTTTATATGTATCTATTATCATTTCCTCCGATTCTGTATTTTTGGCCTTGCCATACTTGTACATGTTCTTTCCTCTCTGATGTTTCAGCGTGCATCATGTGCTGTTGTCACCTGCACTGAGTGTGGTGTACTCAAATTTCACTTCTCTACAGAGAGTAGGAGACCCTGCAGGCATCAGACTTTTATAACAAGACTCATCAGACTACTGCCTCTGACCTGAATGATCACACTTACACTTTTCTGTCTTATTCTGTCATCATTCTTCTTCCAACCTCTCTCCCTATCCTTCTCTCTCTTTCTTTTTTGTTCTCTCTCTCTCTCTCTCTCTCTCGCTCTCGCACACACACACACACGCATGCACGCACACACATACACACACACACACACACACACACACACATAAAATCACCCATACATGCACTCATCCATGAGCACATCCAGAGTTCATTACGGATTCTGTGTGTGAAAGAGGGTGAGGGGTGAGAGAGAGAGAGAGAGAGAGAGAGAGAGAGAGAGAGTGGGGAATAGTACATATGCAGCAGAAAAGAGCAGGCATGTGAAGTGTGAAAAGGAGGTGGCTAGCTGTACTGGGCCAGCAGTAATGGAGGGTTTGTGTGAGTGTGGGTTCAGATGCACAGTGGACACCAGGTCCCTCCTTGAGACTATTCTTACTCGGAGCCCTAATGCAGCCGAGGGTGTATCTTGGCCACTGTAGTCATCGTGTTTACTGGCAGGGAGTGGCAGATAGGTGAAAATAATTGGCTTAGTGATTCCCATCTACCACCTGCTCACAACCGCGCTCTCAATGACAAACAGGCTTGCCAAGGTAGGGCTAAAGGCAACTCAGGCCAAGCACTATCGTACCCATCCCCCCCATCCACCATTTAGATGTTAGGGTTAGCTGCCAAGTGGATCTTGGGCCATTTAATCAACAGGGGGACGCGGTCGTCTCCCTCCTGATTGGATGTAAAGGAGGCTGAGAACCCAGGCCAACGTAATTAGTATAAGAATGTTAGACAGGCATGGTCGACTAAAGGGCTGAAAAGAGGAAGCGTTAGACAATTTAGAGCAGAGAAGGGGGGAATGAAAACAAAGGGTGTGTGCGGCTGTGTGCACTTGATTTGGTGGGAAGAACTTTGGCAGGCAGGGAGGGGTTTGCTTGTTGTGGGAAAGTGTCTGCGTTTGGAGGGTGACACATATTATTGAGGTACTGTAGATGTATGAGAGCATTGAAGGCTCTGTGGTATAAACAATAGTGAATGAACAGTTCATTGGACATGTAACTGTAATTAGCATAAAAAGTACAAAAGCCGCTGTTCATTCTCTCTCAGACTTTTGAAGTATTAAGCTGATTTTGATGGTAATATAAAAAGGGATTACAATGTTGGCAGCCACGGTCAGTTTCTCATCTTTCCTGTAATAGGTCCCACTTACTTTGAAATTGTTCCAGCGTTTGACCATAATGCTGAGATGATCTCTATTAAAGAACATGCCTTTGATTATGCATTGAGAGCTTATATCCCTGTCGTCATGGAGTTTTACAGTGCTCAAATTAGCAACCGCAACATGTATTGAAATGCAGTAGCACATGAAAATATCTTTGAAACAGCCTACAATTATGGTGTTAAACAAGAAGCTCCATTTGCATTGAGAACAAAACTTTTTG
Source organism: Alosa alosa (assembly GCF_017589495.1). Lineage (NCBI taxonomy): Eukaryota > Metazoa > Chordata > Actinopteri > Clupeiformes > Clupeidae > Alosa > Alosa alosa. The sequence continues at coordinate 5,616,404 of NC_063203.1, read as the reverse complement.
CGCAAACATACTTCTATATCTATACTGTATTGTTAGTGTATTAGAACTGCTGCAGCACACCCAAATCTATTTATTTTGAACACTCTTTTCTTTGGCTAGTGCAAGCCTTTCCTATATCTTTCTCACTTTGGGGGTTGGCATACAATAGTGCACCTAGCGGGAGGTAAACCAAATCCTCCTTTGTTGTTGGTCACGTGAGCTGGTGTCGCTGCCACACCTTAACAGCCGTTAAGCCTTTCTCAATTCACTAGTGGCTCTTTAGAAATGGAAATCAATAAGGTACTTGTCTGGAGTTAACCACTCCATACCATATTGCTTCTTACCACATCACATCAATCCGTGGAAAATTGATCATTGACCCCTACTTCCCGTATGGCACTAATCTTTTGTTCTGTTTGGAGGATTTAAAGCAATCATCACCATGTATAATTATCAGATCAACTCTACCACTCCTCTGGCACATACCCCACCACAACTGTGGGCAGGATCCAGTGTACACTCTGAGGGGAAGGACAAGTAGTTTCTTGCATCTTTATCATCAAAGAAACTCTTTGGTCTCCTATTAAAAACATGTCCAAAACATCCTTGAAGCTTGAGATTTTCAACATGATAAATACCTGTTGTGTGCACACTGCCCATAAATCACACAGCTTTTTTCTATCATTCATTGAAATTTACTAATGAAAAGTCTTCATGTTTACTGTGGATTGAAAATTGTGCGGCTGTTTTTAATAATGTCAGTATCTCAGATATTTTTGATGCTTTTAGTAATGTCAGTATCTCAGATATTATAGATGCTTTTCATTGTGTATAGTAACAGGGAAATTGTCTGACCCCTCACAGTCTGACCCCTCAGTAAAACAAATCCATGTAGTGAAAAGAAAGAGCAGATTGCAGACAAGTGTGTTAAAGCACAAAAGACTCAATGACATGCTCTAACTTGCCATGGTGTGATCTGGAGAGGCAGGCTGCATGGGTGACGTGGGTGATGTGGGTGAGTGTATATTACACGTGTCACTGAAGACTCACCTCCCCCTTCTGCCACTATGGTACTTCCTTCCTAACCTGCAGTAGAGGTAGACAATGGAGTAGTCATGAGCCGACGTTTGGAAATGGCCAGTACACCCTAGTTGCATGTAGAAAACAGGCGGATGCGATTGTGCTTTGCCGAAGGAAGACCAATGATATTGTGCCGATGTTTTCCTCCACTGGACCCGTTGATGTGTTTTCTTCACACAACTAGGCATGACAGATCACCTTGTCTCTTCCAAATGTTGTTTTGATTAGGTAGTGGGAGTCAGGTGGAATGAGCTGAAACAGATTGAATTGATGCTCAGAATCCGATACACATAGTGTTAGGGTTTTGTGGCCCATTGCCTTTAGATAATTGGCAGTCTTTATTCTTGCCTGAAGGCCTTAGGATGAATATGAGATGTAGTGAAAGCTATTGCTGTATTTTCCCATTGATTACATTTGTATAATACTCGAAAGCATACCCTTTTTTTGCCAATAGTATACTCATTTCAAATAGAAAATAAAAGTGATTCCAATGAAATTTAGATTTCTGTTGTAATATCTGTAGTTGAGTGGTTTATTGCTGATTTATGAGCTTTTAAATATGAAATGAGTTTCATTCTTCCTGCTCTCTGCCCATTGCCCCGTAAAGGAGTCCTCTCGTATCTTAGCAACCAGGCACACTTTAGCTGACAAAACTAGTCCTCTGACTCACTGGCAGGAAGGGAAACAACACTCATTCTACTGTCACCGTACATTATGTTCACATACTGCTTAAAGAAATCAGTTACACATATCAGGAAGGTCCCGTATTGATGTATCGTGCATATTAAGCCATCTTCCAATCATTATAGTGAAAACATTTTATGCTTTTACCGCAACATAAATGAATGCAAATTAACTGCATTTTCATTTGGCTGTTCCTTGAGGATATTTTTCTGCTGCTTTGCTTCAGTAATGCACTTCTAAGCCATGCACTGATGCTCATATGAAAATTTGATGCACTATGGTTCATTCTCCCCCATCACAACATTTGGCTTAACAAGCGTAGCTTTTCCCCTTCCCCCTCTGACATGAACTGCAGCTGCTCTCTCTCTCTCTCTCTCTCTCTCTCTCTCTCTGTGACACACCACATACTTTCTCTCTCACTCACTCTTTCCTTTTTCTCTCTGTTTCATGCCCTCCTTTACCCTTTCTTTCTCCCTCTGCTCTGAGCCAGTCCGTTCCATTCTGTTCCGTTCCGTTCTTCGCGAGTGTCAGCTTGTGGGTACTCATGTGGGGGTTTATGTCACGCTAGGCATACATACAGAATCTGCTCTTGGCATGCTGAGAAGAGACTACACACACAGCACGCCAGGCATGTCTTTGCAGCTCATGGTCATTATCACACAGTCTTTTTGACAGATTCTGTTCATGTGTGTAGGTGCACACGCACCACATGTGTGTTTCTAATATGATGCACTTGCACAAATTGATTCGTATGTTGTGGACGGAGGTCACACTAAATGGCTGCACACACAAGCCAAAGGACAGGGCAAGGACACAGAGCAGTACAGTAACAGCATGTAGGCCTACCCGGATAGCCTGTGGTCATCGCTTTTGTTCTCTTAAAGTCCAGGTTTTGTCCATTGTTCTTTCAGAAATACAGGCAAGAACACACATTCAGAGACTGTAGCAGTTCAGTGCTGGCGCCTCTTGCACAGGGTGACTGCTCTGAAGGTCAACAAGGGAGCGATGTTAGAGAGTCTGTCAAAAGCCTTTTAACATAGAGAGTCCAGAGCCCACTGGCCTCTATTAATGCAAACGCTGGCCAGCTCTATTGACTTATTAAATGATGGCAGACCTGGGAGAGTAGGTGGAGCAAAAATGTAGTAATAGCAGAAGCTTAATTTCTCCCTGAAACATGCCAATGAATGGCAGAAGTTAAAATGAACACAGCATTAGTTAGAGGACCTGGTAATATTATATGTTGATTGATGATGTGAATGATGAATGGTGACGTGTCATTCATGTGAGCAAATGCATTGAATAATCTTAGGCGTCACTGATATAAAGCATAAAGCCTTAGTTGCCTACATCTCAAGGCAGGGCAACGTCTGGTAGAGCTACTCTTATCTCTACTCTAAATCTAATATTATGCATTTGTTAGTGATGAGTCACTTAAGATATACTTAGATAAAAAACATACATATAAAATAGGTCTGCTGATCTGAAAAACATTTACTCCACAGAAATACTCCACAGTGCCCTCAGAAATAGTTATGACATCTACAACTTATATTAATGTGCATTATAAGTACCATACATCATCATGATCATCACATCATCATAAATATTGACCTGAAAAATAAGACCTCTCAGGAATACTGGGATACTGAAGCACAAAGCACCAGGATCATGTTCCTCTGCTCTACATCCCTGCAGTCTAATCTGTCCACCCCTAATGGATACCGCAGGAGAAAAGGTCAGCATACATCATGCCATCTTCAAAAAGTCACGCAACAAACACAGCAAGCAAACTCTAATATGAATAGGCCTCCATTCTGTGCTATGAAGCATCTCAGCTCCTCCTGTCAGTGGGCACTGGGCAAGTGTACCAGAGATTAGCTGACCGCTCTGTTTTACCACAGTTCAGCGGCCAAGTCGGAGTTGAGTGAGATGGGCTGAATCAGGTAAAGAAAAGCAGTTCTGTCTAGTCTTGCTCGTTTCTGCAAGAGTGTTAGTCAATCCTGTAACCCTGCCCAGAAAGGAGACTGCCCTTCAGTGGATTAATCATCAGGCAAAGAACTGTGTGCCCTGGATCCACCCACAACATGGTGGATAAAGAGCTTGAAATAAAATATTATGTGCAGTTTAGTATCTGTGCGACAAGATTCAGAAACAGAAAGAAAAAAAATACATACCCTTGTCATCTGGCATTTTTTTAAGTAGGTCACTACAAGTTTCAATTCATAACAGCTGAGTGGGTTGTGTGCATTGATGGGAAAAACTCATAAATATTCATATTTTTTTTCTATTTTGGTCAGTGTTACTCCACAAACAAGTACTGCATTTTTTCCCATTGTAAATAACACTGATGGAAAAAGAATAGTAATAGTTGCCACTTCTCATCACATAGTGGGAATAGAACAGCTAGTGCAGAACAAAGTCTTTATTATATTCCAGAGTAAATTCATGAAGTGCATCTTTATGTTGACATACATGGCAACAAACTGATCTACACACTGTAGTTTGTAACAGGGATTTGCTAATGGCCATATCGGTACGCAGCTAGCTGCAGGCCTTACTTCCTGCCTATGCTAAATACAGTGGTTTGCAAAGAAGAACATTGGACATCCTACAACCATCAATTTGTCTAGGGTTTTTAATGGGTAAGCAATGCAATACAGGCAATACATCAATACAACCTCACACATCTCATAGCCCTACAACGTGTGCTTTGTGACTCTGAGACTGTTTTTTACCATTTGATAACCACTTGACTGATGTATGCAGTAAAATAATGAATAAGTATTGTGGTAAAGGACACAATACAAATGATTTCATTCGAATTTCAGAAAAAACGAGGAAGGAAATCTAAATAATCATCCAGGTAGATTTTTTTCAGGACAAGAAATATCGAAATAAGACTTCAACTACAATACAAAGGGCAGACAGGTTTATGATATGGACTGCTTTTTGAACTAAAATTAAATTAATTTTAATCAAAGCCTTAAAAAGTTGATACTTAAAATACCCCTTCTGAGAATGATAGTGATCTGTACACAGTTTTACATTTTTTTACAAACAAACCCACAAAAAATGTACACATTCTCTTTGCTATAAATGTGTAACGTTAACAGTATCTGCAATGGATGAATGAACACTGTATGAACAAATAACAGTTCAAATTTCATTTGAGTTTAAGTTTACAAAGAAAAATGATAGTCAGCAATGCCCTGACAGCATATATGTTATGGAGACAATCCTTCCACAAGGCAACATGATCTGTTACCTGAAATGGTGACCATAAGGGAACAGAACAGGCTTCAAGCTAAATAAGACAAGAGGATATTCACCCTTCTCTGCATTTCCAAGGTCATAGGATGCTGACGCATCCAAGACAAGAGATATTGAAATCAAAACACATTCCTAAAATATCTGAATGATTGGAAACCAGTCTTGAAAATGGACGTACTGACCATGCGATTCTCATGTTTCAAACTCTCATCTTTCATCAGGGATTTTCTATGAACTCAATAGTTTTAGGCTTTAAGAAGTACTTAGTAACAAATACAAGGTGATTACACTCATCCAGGTAGAACAAAGGTGTGGTGGCGGGTAGGGCTCCAGAGAGAAAGACAATAAATGAAGAGCTTCATGCCACATAATGGGATGAGTTTATCTTCAAAGAACTCTTCAGTGAAGTGTGTTTATGCAGCTGTGCTGTCACCAACGTGTCTTTATGGGCGTTTAATGAATCCACCTGTCCTACATCACAGCACGTCCCGGCTGGCTGGCTGGCTGGCTGACCCAGAGTACGGAGGCAGGTGTTTGTGTAAAAGCTGCCCCTCTTTAGTGACCTTTAAGCCTTTAATCAGCTTGGCTAGTGAGCTTGTCAATCCTGTCAAACAAGGAAAGAGAGGTAGCAGAGGGAGAGAAATGGGGAGCTTCTATTTTTCTGTGAGCCTGCTGCTCTGGTGTCTGTCACACACATTGGTGACAGGTTAGCTGCTCTCCCATTTATGGCACTTGCATTGTTTACATTCTCAATTAAGCTCACTGATGATAGAAGAAAGCATGTTTGTGTTTCACAAGCATCTAAGCATCTGAAAATGCACAGCAGTTCACCTGTAAGTTTTTATGCTAAGTAACATGATTTGTTAAAACAACCACAAAGCAATTACTCAGTTTTTTTTCTTGAATGCATTCATTCTAAGAAACACAGATATCCCATGTTGAAGTGAGACGAGACATGGGAATAGTGATGTTTGTGTAACTAATTTATCCAAATAATTAATCCAGACAACTAATCAACAACGGGCGCCTATACCACAGCTCAGCATATCACTGAGAGTAAGAGTGAGAGTTTCAGTGTGCAAGTGTATATGTGTTATACTAGCTAGAACTATTTTATCAGTACTGCTCACTTAATCATTCTGCATTTGTAAAAGGAAAAAAAAACAGAGTTTTTGCTTATGAGGTTTTTAAGCACTTTGCGTGGTCCTATTTTTCATGGTTTTTCACGTGTTAGTCTAGCTTTCTTGACAGTACTGTAGCTCCAGTAAAGAATTCCTTCACAGATTGTTGCACTTCGGAGGGCTCTCAAATCTAGTCTAGCGCATTCTACCCAATATTTTCCAGGCTTGGTCTTTCCCCCTCTCCGCTTTGTGGTTCTGTGGTCTCCTGCTTCAGCCCTTGAGCCAGATGCTTTTCTGTTAATTGAAAGTAGAACTGCATACCAGACCGCTCATCTAATGCTGAGCCATCTGAACAGTGCGCGCTGCTCACCATGAACAAAATAAAAAACAAAATGCTACGAGCTAAGAGAACTCTGAGTAGGCCTACTTGTGGATGTGTGATTAGGACTCCTCATGTTTAGAGAGTGAATGTGCTTATATAGTGCTCCGAGGGAGAGACATTACTGAGGCCCAGCTGGAGAGTGCATGTAGCCAGGGGTGAATGTGCAGCAGGCATGTGTGGTGAGCATTCCGTGGATTATTAGTGGAGCACACAGCTTCGCCCGGATCCCATTCTTAAGGAAACATCCCAGCCCTTTTCAGAGCTTTGCCTAGATATATGGGACTGCTTTCTCCTCTACAATTGGTACCTATGGAGCTCAAAGATCTGGAAGCATATGAGATGGTTCATAATGATGATTCATAGATAGTGGACTGGTGCCTGTAATAGGAATTATTTGATTGTTGAAGATATGCTATGATTTCATTATGTAGGTCAACTAACAGTAACATGTTTTCATTATATTATTTTTATATGAGTATAAGTATAAGTATGATACATCTGACATCTACATTTACATTTTTATATTTATACATTTGGAGGAAACTATTGGGGATTTGTATGTGGTGTATATTTCAAATCAGCCAAATGCTACTGATGTTAAGTGGTGTTGCACAGTAGATGTCCTTGATTTGTACATATCTCCCATTGAAGCTATCTGTTCCAGCGATTTGAGATGCACCTGTGTTGATTCCCAGGCGTAGTGTGCCATTTGCCCTCATCTCTTAAGCGTGCTAGTTCTAGAAAATGCAGTCTTGCTGTTTTCTGAGAACAGGTTGCTTTTACCCATGTCAACTGGTCTGTAGTTTAGTCTATATGTAATAGTTTCAGTTTCAACTGTCAAGTTAATGGATCCAATGCAGGTACAAAACCAAAATGTGCCACCAGTACCAACATGCTAATGCTTTATGCTTCAACTTCCTAATCTCGAGTGGTGTTGTGGGCTCAGTTAGCAATGCCCTTTGTGGAGGGCTTTTCATAGTTTCTTTAAGGTCATTTAAAATGTATAAGCAAGCACTCAACAGGGCCTTTGTCCATATCATCTTTTGAGACCACAATCTTCAACTTGGTGGAATCTCAGAATTTCCACAGCACCTTAAATAAAATATTGATTTACATCTCTTCACTTTTTTCGGTCCTTTGGTCCTCAGAGTTTAGGAATACTCCAGGCACCCAGGCAAAAAGCTTTCTGATGAGATTGTCACCTTTGTCCAGAGATACAATCAACACATTCATAAACCTCATATTGTTATTTTTAGTCAAATGTGTAATGTAGCATGAAGTCATTTTGTACCACTGGATTTCAATGTTTCAATGTTTTACCTCTTGAGTGTAGTTATTTTTTGTGTGTATCATAATATTTTGCATATGAGCTTCTCCGAGCCTATTCTTAACTGATGGAAAAACATAGTGAAGGGAAAAGATTTGTCCTGCATGGGTGTTGACAAATTTGTCATCAGCATTTTTTGACCAGATTTGAGATGCATTTCATGGTGCATGGGCTGAAACAATAGCTCTGAGGGGCAGACCCAACAGCCTGCAGTCATGCTTGACAGATTCCACCCATATATCATTCCACCCATATATCACAATAACACTGCATATATCAAAATAAACGTGGCCTGTGTGGAGGAGGCTTTTCCAAATCACCCCATACAGCCTCACTATATTGTTTTTTTCAGTGTGGGGATTTCTCCAGTTAAGACAGGAGTGTAAAAATGTAGTCTATGTCGTTTTAAGCTATACCTGAAGATAAAACTATAGAGGCAATTAAAGCAACACCATGTTGATATGTTTGTGGATATTCAAGAAACAGTGGCCTCTTAAAAGTGGCCTCTTGCTGGATGTCATTACCTATTTAGACAGTGTCCGTGGTGGTCTGCTGTTTTAGCTTCATATCCTGAGTGCTATAATCTGCTTACCAGAGCTGTGACCCATGGGCTGTCACTTGGCTGCACCTGCCATCACGCCTTTTGTTGAGAAGTACCGTGTTGAGGGCCTCCACAGGGGGATACACACACACACACACACACACACACACACACACACACACACACACACACACACACACACACACACACACACACACACACGCACACATGACAAAAAAAGAAAATAAATGATTGTGCCTTCCTGTATTTGTACCTTCCAAAGTTCACATTATGTTCATGAAAAAGGTGCACAGTAATACAAAGGGTTTGCACTCTAAATGTATGCAAAAGATATTAAGAAAAATATTTACTATGATGGCCAGTGGGTACTAGGTGATGGGCAGTGACATTAAACAGTACATCCATATTCATTAAACGTGGGTGGGATTTCCTAACAGTAGAACTGAAGTAGAATGTGCTAATTAGCTACTTTAAATCCATCCCTTAAGAGACCTCCCAGAGCCTTTTAAATAACATTGATCAAATGTTTAAAAAATGTCCCAGGTGTATAACCTGAGAAATTGTGTTAATTATGTATTTTTTCTTTTTCACCTTCCTGTGCTGCATTATACGGAAATGAGAACATTTTGCATTGAAGCAAACATTTATGTTTTTGATCTGATCTTCATAAAGTGATGGATTAGTGTTTTCTATCAATATAATTGTTGATTTAGATTGGGCACCATCGAGGGCCTGTGTACTCACGCAGCACACAGCAACAGCTTGGGTGAATGAGATCATAAATAATTAACATGCCGAGTGCATGTGCACCCTCCTCCTCCCTCTCCTCCTCTCATGCATATATGGACATCTTTATTTGATGAAGTTTCAGATCATGCTACAGGGCCCACTCACCCCCTTTCACTTGTGAAAGTTTCATATGACAAACCAGGTGCACTGTGGGTTTTTGCGATGCCCCTGTCCTCCATTGGCAGGTGTCCTGTTATCTAGTTTCAGGGCTGATGTCACCCAGTCAGTTCAGTCAGTAGCGCCTTCCCAGTGTTTGTTTTTTCCCCCTAGCATACCGAAACTATGGCGTCCTTGTTTAGAGAGTAGCTGCCCGTGTGTGGGGGTGGAGAAACCAGGTTTCAGTGGAACTGTCTGTTTATATTTAGTCTGTATCGGCTGATATACACTGAGGGGTTTTTTGTTTTGTTTAATTTTTTACATTTTTGTATTTTCAAGGTTATACATTGGACAGTAAAGACACAAACAATGCACATAAAATTGCATTATGCTGGCATTTTCAGCAGCAAGCAGACCAAAACGGAGCTTGCTCCAGCAGTTAAAGGCAGCAAAATGGGATTTCAGGTGGTGATGCATGAGCTTGTGGCTCCAGCACCTCTGCTGTGTGGTCTGCATGGATATAGCTCACTTGGGGTTGGGATCTTTCACAGCAAGTGATTGATGGCAGCATATTGTGCTGTACCCCAGCAGTTTGGGTTTCAGTCAAGAGCACATTTCCTCAATCGGGAGGCGATGTGATCTCCTACTGGTTTATCGATTGCGATGTTTCTCATTGTGAACTGTCTGGAAGACATTTCTTGTATATAACAGAATATCGACATTAGGCCTTATGTTCTAAAAGTAAATGGTCCACATATGAACATGTGCAAGTAATAAGCAATAGTATTATGAGAGTAATAAGAGACAGGCAAAATACTCAGGATGTATTACTCAGAATCCAGTTGTAACCTACTTATAGACACAAGTGGACACAAGTGGATTAGTTCAAAGGAAAGTTAAGGGGGAAAAACAATGTCTGAATTTTGTTTCCTCTTTTTTTGCCTGGCCTCCGTTAGTGTATCACACAATCAATATTTCCTTAAAGCTTATCTTATCAATTTACATGCTAATAAAGTGGCATGAGTTGTAGAGTGGTATCAGTGTAGACACTAACCTTAAGAAGGACAAAAATTCACTGAGTTTGGCTATAAACCATCTGCTGCTGAGAATTTCCAACTGAACGCAAATATTTACTCAAGGAAAGTTAAATGGGATCTCAGCATAAGTTTACACATAAAGAGAAGTTTGCTCAGTGTTATGATGCACAGGACTGCCTATTCTAATTTGTTAGTTAGACACAAATGATCGCCATTTTTCTCTCACCTATTGCACATTTATGAATGTTCACTTAATCAGCCCATATCGATCCATTTTGAGATCCATTTAGGATGGATGCAAGCATCTGGTTGTATTGGCCTCAGTAGACTATTTCCTTGGATATCCTACCAAGCTCATTTGGAAGACCATGCACATTATGAAATCATTTGGAAAACATCTGTACCAAAGGGGTAAATGCACCAAAGTTCACTTCAGTTGAACTAAATTAATCTTGTATAAAAAAAACAGCCTTATCAATTAAACAACTCTAGGATCCATTTCAGTCTATTCGTCCATTTCAGCAGAACTGTCGGGCTCAGAGGACAAGTTGTCTATCCTCTGCATTTGATACTGCATTCTTGTGTTTCATTCCTGCTGCGAGAACTTCCCAAAACAGGACAGCATCCTGTATTTCCTGTGACTGTGGTGTATCATTAATGCCATTACACTAAGCAGTTTCACGGGCTATTGTGTTCTTTTCCAACCATGAACAACATACAGAATATTTACTCTGTAATGGGGCCAAGAGGATCTCTGCTCTGTAAATACACTAAATGGGCATTGCTAGTCTACTCCCACATGGCTAAATGAGGCCTGGCCTTCTCATCAGAGAGGAGCACTTCCTGATGCAGAGGAGGCAATGGGACCAAAAGGGGTGCTTTGTCTGTGTCCCGAATAAGAAAATGGTACAACACAACCTGCATGTTTTCTACGTATGGAAATGGAGTCGATGGCATCACTGTGGGAATCGGGATGTTAAACATCCGTGATCCAGAACATTAAAAAAATTGTTGTTAAAAAAAACATGCAGGGAGCTAAGACTTAAGCCCCAGGAAGGAAAGTGTGTAAAAATAACGTGTAATAGTGCAAAGAGATGGAAACTGCGTTTGTAATGAAGAAGTTATTGTTGTCCCTGCATGCCACTCCACTTAATGAGAGAGCTGCAGCTTCGTTAGAGAACGTTGTCAGTGGCACGCCAACCTCACATTGGACTTATTGTCATGGTTGGCAAAGGATGTTATGACAATTTTCATGACAAGGCAAGCAGTCAATGTCATTTCCAGATTTGAAATGTCAGTTGGGGAGGTTTGGCATGTCTAATGTACCCATGCAAAGATGTGAAAGTTTAAAGCAAATCTCTTGTGCACTTGTGTCTTTGCCATGTATATATCTGACAGCAGTCTCTCTGCCCAAAGTGTTGACGTCACATCAAACATGTTCAATTTGATGATCCCCTGGCAAGTCTTGGAAATGTGCAGCTGTTCCAATTAAAGTTAACCAAAAGCATGTCAGTACCTTGCAATGCATTGATTGTCACAGTTTTTGAATTGGGTACCTTTCTTATAAAACAGAAGATTTTTTAGGGGTCAGGCTAAAGAATGAAGGCCACGCAGGCTATATAGAGTTGGCCTTGTATCTCAGAGTCCTAAGTGCTCTGTGACAAAAAATAAGAGACAGACGTTCTGTGGTATTGTACTGTTTTGTATTAACTCAATTGGAATCACAAGTTGTAATTTAATGCTTAGTCTCTTCACGTGCTACGGGCTCGATAGACAGTGGAACAGCCAGCTGGCTGTGGTGGCAGGAGAAGTGCTGAGTAGATACAGGGAGCCGAGTACCATTCATCAGTCTGTCACAAGGACCACCGCCAACAGACCTGAAATTCCTTAGCACTCCACACTGTGCGTTTGCCAAGGTTTCGATTGTAATACATGTATATTATAATAATATGCCTGGCTCTGGGAAACGAGTATGTACTCAACACGTTGGCATTTCACAATAGGGCCCATTATCTACAACAAGTAGCAGCTTAAGCTTGTAAACGTGTGTGCAGTAATGTAGAGGATATCCCAGGTTTTACTGAGCGTCTCTGTAATCCCTTTACCCATGAATTTGGTCATTTTCCACATTATAGTTTTTAGATTTAAGGGTCTTAAATGACTGTGTAATCACCCCACATCTATCCCCAATCCTATTTTCACCGAAACTACTCATATGGTCGTGTTTAATACTGCTGTGATCTAGGGCTGGGACAACGCGTAGACGTAATCGATGACGTCGACGCAAAAAATACGTCGACGCAAAATATGAGCGTCGATTCGTCAAGCATAACGTGTGCTGCTAAATATTTTTAATTTTACACCTTCAGTGTTTTCCATACGCTGACTAGTCTGTGGCTGCGTACCACAAAATCAAAACCGGCCACCACACATTGATGTTCTATGTTGTAGGCCTACTATTTAAATTAAAGATAAGATAAAATAATTTCATTGAGCTGCACTTTTTACTCACACAGCCTTTCCTCGCCCCGCCCGCTCGCTCTCGTAACAAGCCCGCTGCTCCTCTGCATGTGCATTTAAAGGAGAATTCCGGTGTGATATTGACCTAAAGTGTGTTGAAACATGATACCGAGTGTGAACGTATGTCTCATAGCCCATCTCGGCTTGTCCCCTGCACTTCAAAATCTGACGCTAGTTAGCCGATATCTTAATATATTGCAATGTTAAAGAATTCATGTTTTTTTTCATTCAGATGTGTTAATAAACATGTATAAGTTGCTATGAGTGAATTAATGGGGAGATAATCTCTGAAGACTGAAAAAATAATCGCTAGATTAATCGTTTAAAAAATAATCGTTTATCCCAGCCCTACTGTGATCACATCCTGTCTCTGATCTCATGGTGTCGAATTGTTACATATGGCCATGCACGGCATCATCTGTCATATCATCCATATGCTGATATCATTTTATAATGGAGAGTTTGCGAGTTATAAATGAAACATTTTTGGTTCATCAGGGGAATGCTATATAAAACATTTTGTACTGTCACAGACAGTAATCCCTAGTGTATTTTTGGGAATCATACACTGAAGTACACAGGGACACTGCAGGACAGGGTCTTACTGCAGAGCTAGCAGTGTTGGTCTCTATATAGTCTACAGACTATTAGCTAATCCATCTGTCATTAGGAAATTGTGATAAAATAATTGAGCACTGACTATGGCTAGACAGGACAGAAAAGAATAAACTTATGCTCCATAATAGCTTTCTTCTTTCCTATAGTCTCTACTTTAAAATTGTAAAAACAATGCGTGGTGAATTTGGAAATTCTTGATTTGAAAGTAAGGTAGGACAAATTTCCATCTTGCAATGTGAAGTGGATAAATCAAAAGTAATAGAAACATTGTACGCGTTCCCACTCGCATCCCACATTGTTGGAATGAGTCAGACCAGTAGTTTCTGTCTGACAGACACATACACCTACAGGTACAAACTTGCCCACCATTTTGTGTGAATGATGTGTTTTGTTCGGCCTACGTGAGATTCTTGCACACTCATCTTGCACCAGAGCCACAGCTTTGTAGATCCTACCACAGATTATGTGTTCACATCTGTGGATATGTACACACACACAAACACGAAAACTCAGTGAATCTCCCATCAAATTCAATAATTACTCTGTAGAAATGACTGTTTTTCAGTGTTTATTTTTACTTCGACTTATTATGTACCTCCATAAGTAGGGAGTTTCCATCCCTGTCTTTTCCTGAACGTTGCCACCTTGTAGGAGATGTGTTCAGCGACAGATAAGTGAAGTGTGCAGGCAGGGACATGTCAGAGCCAAGAACATCAGCGCGGCTCGTCCACAGCTCGCCCATGAACGGAGAGAAGAGGCTGAGAGTGGGAGGAAGGACAGAGTGATGAATCGGACTGTGGCCACATGCTTTTTTTTTTTGTTACTGACAAGTCAACAGTGGAGAACACGGATGGAGTGAGCCCACCCAGTGGGGGCGGCTGACTGCTCACATTTTTCTGTTGCTTGTCACATTAAGGAGACCATTTAGTAAGAAATAAGTCGTCTTTGTTTAACAGTTTTGGAGGCTGACAATCTTTCTTAAGTGCAATTAAAACTCAAAATGCGTCAACCTGGTTTGGATTTGATGAGTATGTTTGTTTTCTGTATCTGTTTTCTATTTTTGTAATCTCTTTTTTCTCTGCGTTTTCTCTCTTGCAGAGGTTATGGGTCAGAGTGTACAGATGGACTCCATTAAGTCAGGCTTTGTGGGCTCTACGGTGGAGCTGCGTTGCCAGTTCATGAACAGCAGACCCCCTGTGAAGATCTCCCAGGTCACCTGGCAGAAGTTCCTGAACGGCACCAAGCAGAACGTGGCCATAGCCAACCCTGCATTGGGTGTGTCTGTGCTTCCGCCTTTCAAAGACCGTGTCAGCTTCAAGAACCCAGCCGTCCGCCAACGCACACCCTCTCTGGAAGACACCACCATTGTGTTCAACAACCTGCGGCTGTCTGACGAGGCGGCGTACATCTGCGAGTACACCACTTTTCCTGCTGGCAACAGGGAAAACATGGTCAATCTGACTGTCTTTGGTAAGGACTTTCAGACCACACGATAACCACACATGGACCAGTGAATCTAAAAAACATGTTGTTTGTGTGAAGCTCTTCACGTTAAAAGCCATGTAGTTAATGAAGAATGATTTATGTGTTGAGGTGGTCTATCTTGGACATAGTTGATCGATTTTATTTGTAATGCTGTCTTCGGCTTATTTACTTTCATTTCCAAATGGCCTAAACTACTCAGACCTGGTTTTCCTGCCAGTAATTGAAAACAGTGTCTAGACACACAAAGGCACCATCTTTATTACAGACAAGGTGCATCTGACTGAATCCCCAATTAGTAATTAAGTCATGACTTTTTTAATTAAGCCAGCAAGAGGTACTTGACCTAAGTACTCCTCTCTGGCAGTACCTCATGTCAGATCGAGAGAGAGCTACACCACCCTAAAGAGCTCACGATTGACTGCAAATAAACACACTCACAACTTTTGTTGATTATTCACACAGATATGTACACAAATGCACAATACGTGCAATTCATAACCCTGGCTCTCCATCTCACACATGTTTAGACACATGTCAAAACAGCTCAGAGAAGACAACAAAGCTGACCTCATCTGTGCCCAAACTCGCATACACACACCTTGTCTGACAGCACTATGAAAGCTGCAAGCGATTGCACAAAACACTGGTGGTTTTCATAGGGTATGTCATGGTTGAGTTGTTTATGTCTCTCTGTGAAATTTAGTGAGTGAAGTGAAAATAACGAGACCTCATCTGTTTGGTGGCTTGATTATTCAGCACGACCTTTGACCCGCATGACCCTCACCACACCAACAATCATCGCACGGTCACAGAAGCGAAAGATGACCGTGGCCACCTGTGTGTCGGCCAATGGGAAACCGCCAAGCGTCATCAAGTGGGAGACCAAGCTGAAGGGCGAGTTCAACCTGCAGGAGACGCGCAATCCCAATGGCACCGTCACTGTGCGCAGTAGCTACATTGTGACGCCCAGCCGCGAGACCCACCGGCAGAAACTCACCTGCATCGTCACCTACCGCAACGAGAGAATCACTGACAGCGTCATTCTCAATGTGCAATGTAAGGGCCCCTTGTTTTCTTGCTTATATCAACTCTTTTGTCAGAAGAAAATTACACATTTAGTTTGTATTTCATGTATTTATTGTCATATTAGTTGCTCAGATATAATGTAGGCCTAGGAAATGCAGATATACACAAACGGTGTGTTGTAGTATATCTGTCTGTGCACCATGTAGGCCTTGGCCATCTTAAAGATATATAATTTCTCTTGGTCCTTATTTTAAACAATCAGGTCTACATACATTTTCTGAACACATTATGTTACCGTTCCATCTTAACTCTGTGTAACAAACAGAGCTAACCATCTTGCATTGCCCATCATGGATCTGGTAGTAATTAACACATGTGTTCAGCATTACAGTTTGGTGGGAAAGGGAGAACAGTATTTTACTGAACAGAAGACTCCATTGGCCTTGCCTAACTGTCTGAGTTCTCTTTTCTATCTCCAGATGAGCCTTTTGTCCAGATTGAAGGTTTCGATGGAAACTGGTATTTGAATCGTCAGGATGTCCAGCTCACCTGCAATGCTGACGCCAACCCAGCCGTGACCATCTACCAGTGGAAACTGTAAGGGCCAGTCCTTTAGCACACAGTTAGAATTTTTATATTGCTAAGCTAATGTAAAGTCATGACAATAGCTGTGTTGTCCCAGAGATATTATGGGTGTAGACATAGTCCTGAGAGTAAAGAGAGCTTTTCCAGCTTAAAAGGGATTGTTTTATTGTCCTGTCATTTCACATGGGGGTGTGTGGACCAAGCAGGAAGAGAGCAATAAACCAGGTGTTGCAGTTGAGTTATGCTTTAACCACACCCTACACCTCACCCTACAGTTGTCTAGTCACTTCTTAACCGTTAATCTCACATCCCAGTCCATCTCTCCCATTTCAATATTATGTTACGTAACTTTTTAAGTCACCCACACAATAATGTTTTTTTTTTTTTACTAAGTTCGAGTTCGATCTTAAGATGGACATCTCAGTCATTAAACTGTCTCACTTGCATTTCACACATTCCACTTACACATCTTGCTTTCAGTACTTCTAAACAATTAGTCATGGCCTCAAGGGTGACGGTTTAAAGGAAGAATAAGGAGTGATGTGCCAGAAGTCCCATGAGACACCAGCAGACATATCTCTCCCTGTCTTTGAGGCCCTTTGCTGTCGCATTGCTCCTCCGAGTGTAGAAAGGCCTGTTTTTCCTGTAATGCTTTGTGGACATTGGCAGAGTCCTGGTGGAGCAGCGGCTGGTAATTTGAGTCAGTGTGGATTAGGAGGGTATCGTGGATGGGTGACATCATTGCTTTGCCTGGCAAATGAGCTGCAGAGCCATCTGGGCCTTGCCCAATCTGAAATGGCTGTGTGTGAAACAAAAATGTGATCAGTGTTAGTGTTCACTCACAGAGCCAACAATCATTTGATTCCCCCCCCAACCCCTTTGTTAAGCAGGATTTGTCTGTAATTTTTGTGTGTAATTATACATGTGGTGCATACATGTTGTAGTGTGTGTGTGCCAGTTGTGTTTGTACAAAGGATAGGTTTGCTGTGCAAAGGAGAGTACAAAGGAAAGTATATGCTGAGGCTGAGGAGATAAATGTAGCCTTGCAGTTTGACTTGCCATTGCTGTTTGCTGGGGTGGAGGAATGTGTCAGTGCACTTGAGGGAGGCTGGAGCAATGTGTCTGTGTGTCCTTGATGTGATAATATCAAGGCCCAGTTTATCTCTGAATGAGTCCAAGAGTGCGTAAGAGAGAACTCCTGCCTCCCAACAATATGCTGACATTTGGGTTTTGGAACGGCATGGTCTTCGTGATGGCCACTGAACGTGGAGGAATGTTCCATTTCAACATCAGAGAGGGCGAGCTGAGAGAGAGAGAGAGAGATAGGAGGAGTGGGAGAGAAAATGAGAGGCAGAAGCAGGGGATAGAGAGGAGGGAGGGGACAGATATAGGGAGGAGTACAGCGCGGAGGGCAAGACAGTGATCAGGAGGGACGAGTGCACAGCTCTGACAGATAGGAGAGGACGGCCATTGCAGCAGTGGAAACAAGACGCTAAATGTGTTGTGAAGGCTCCCTAGGGCTTCCACATCGAGGTCAGCACCAGGCTGGCAGAGAGTGTTGTGTGCACACACACACACACACACATACACACACACGCGTGCACACACACTCGCACACCAATACCCACACACACATGTAGCAGTGACTCATGTATTATTCTCACACATCTCGCACAAGGATGCAGAGGCCCTTCCACACATTCCAAAAATACAATCACCACAGACTCTTAAATCTCTAACACATCTCTCCTCATGCAGAAGCAGTCACTGATACACTCAGCAGTCCATTCTGCAAACCACCACTAACAAACCTGAGCCTCTCTGACCATTCAGTTATGGCAAAAGCAGCTATATGATACTAACAAATATTTCCAATGCATAGTTATAATACAATAGGTCTCCATGGTGGGTTGCATGTTTCTTGATGCGATTGGAAGATGCTTCGGTGGTAAATATAGGGTAAATTCAGGGTAAATATTTGGTTTCAAATATGAGGTTCACAGCTGGCATGTCTGGAGCAACCTGGGATCATAAAGGTGGAGTGGTAACTGATTATGCCAAGACAACATGCCAGAGCAGGGTCAAGCACCAGATCTAATCAAGACCACATGTCAGACGACTTCTACTCTTCTCTGAAGTAATGTGTTAACAGCCATTGATTTCTCTGTGTTTTTTCCACACACATGCTCACAAAATTGGTGTAGTTCAGAAATCAACACCAGAAAATTAAAGTATATTTGTGTTATCACTGACCCATTCCTAAGCCATGGCCTATGTTAAATTGATAAATTGTCATAGACAATTCTACTACGTGGTTAGCTATGTTTGTGTGTAATTATACAAAAATCCCCTCCTCCATCTCTCTTTCTCTCACCCCCCCTCTCTCCCTCTCTCCCTCTCCCACTTAACCGAGTCTCTCTTGACCACCCATTTTGTTTTCCCTTAAGTGGAGTGCTGCATCCTCAGGCATCAGCTGTGTGTGCCTGTTTGGACATGCAGCACTAGCGATGGTGTTTTTTCCAGAATGTTGTTTTTTAGTCTAGAAAGGAGGGTAGGGAAGGGGAAGAGACACTGTTTTTCACAAGATAATTTTTAGCCCTTTCATCCTGAGATGTTTTCATCTTGACCTGTCATTTTCTTACCTGGTTTCTTTCTTTTATTTTCTTTTCATAGCTTGAACGGATCATTGCCCAACAATGTTGAGATCAAAAACAACACCCTGTTCTTCAAGGGCCCAGTGACGTATGACCTGGCTGGCACTTATGTCTGCGACGCCACAAACAGCATTGGTACCCGCTCGGGACGGGTAGAAGTCAATGTGACAGGTAGGTGGTTTGGCTTAAGCTCCGGATTGCTCGGCGCTGGGGCGATGGTTCATTAGCTCTGCACGGTGGCATTTGGAAGCTCTGGAAATGTGAGAGGAAAAAAACAAGCCACTCAGCATCCATAGACCTCAACTCAAGTATTTTGAGGTTTAATGAAGTGATCCCTACTCTCTGTTAGTCATTAAAGATCTCCCACACCCAACCTCTTTGAGACATACACTCCTAGCCCCAACCCTGTCTCACTCGCCTGAATCTTTATCACACACACCCTTCCTCATGTTAGTACATGTTCAAGGGGTTTCACTGTTTACCAGCACTCTTACTCATGATGAGTGGCACACAGACACACACACACACACACACACACACACACACACACACACACACACACACACACACACACTTGACTGAGCAAAATAACAGCACATTCTCACATCACAGGGCTTAGCTCTAGCAGCCAACACAGGGCTCCTCACACCTTAACACACAACACACGTAGCACCCTTCCCTCTCTCTCTGCAACTGTGCTACTAATGAGTGGAGCAGAAGAGAGTAAGGATCATTTGAGACGATCAGAGTTGTCCATGTAGTGGCACGTACTCACATTTCTCTGAGCTGCCTTTGCCTGGAGCAGGGTGAATGGTGATAGAAAGTAGAGTACAAAACTGCCTTGCCCTGCCCCTCTGATTTATTTGGCGTTGAAGAATGGATCTCACTTTATTTTATCTGCAAGGATGTAGCCATGGAGCCCCCGCATTTCCTTCATGTGCAAAACAACCGAGAAGATAAATGCCTATGCAGATCATGTGGTGGAGGGGCTGGGATAAGACAGTTTTACTCTGACTGTAACTCAGGAGTGCTCTGCTGCTTGGTTTTGACTGCGTCTAATTTGCATCATGGCTTTGCATGTGGACCTGTGTCATGTTTCTGGGGAGGCCTGTTCTCCTGGTGTGCTGTATCAACATCAGTACTCTGTTTCCCATGATGCATTTACTCATCCGTGTTTTCAAAGCATCATATCTTTCTCTTTGTATGCATATGCTACTGACAGAATGGCTGCTGTCATTTTCTCTAAAACATTGCTTACGCTTTTTTAGAACTTGATTCTTTTTAACTCTGTTTAACAATGTGAACATGCATATTGAGCAAAGTGTTGTATTGTTGTGTAGTAAGTTAGGTACTGAGGTATGGGGTCAGGAAGTCTGTGATCTAGAGGTATACAAAGTGAGAAGAGAGGATATCTTTATTCTCATACACCAACTGGTCAAACACTAAAATGTTTCATTTATACAGGGATGTGTGTGTGTGTGTGTGTGCGCGCGTGCGGCATATGTGTGTGGGTATTTTTATGCATTTTTGAGATCTCTGCTGGAATTATTTGTGCATGCATGCATACTGTGAGATATTTTCCCCACTATATAGAGCGTGAAATCGTTTGCGTTTGTCAGAATCTGCATACTGTAATATAAATGGTCTCCCTTAGACACATCCAGGTGGCACCTCATTCAGATTAGCAGTTTGTAGTGCTGTACAGTGTATTGTAAGTGTTCTTACACAATTGTTACAAATGTATTCTTTGTACTTAGCTATGGTTAGAGTCCTCTACCAGTGTATTTACAGTTGCTATTTGGTAGAAAGATGCATATGATATAGTGTCGTAGACTAGGATGTTTGGGAACATTGGGGGTCATAAACACTTGATATGAGTGTAGCCAGGAAGCAGAATGTATACCAGCACTGAACACAAGCAGGAAGCCCATGTTTTATCATTGTGTTGTCGTTGTCCCCTTGTCTTCTAAAATGGGTGCACAATGGCAGAACATCCTGAGGCAGACTACAATACTGTGACGTGTCGGCCACTTTTGGTCCTAAATCGCTTTAACCAATCAGACTGACTGATATAACAACTTTTTCTCCATGATACAGACATGTTAGCCTCATCAGTGACGTTTAAGTTCAGCTAGATTTTACCATGGCCTCACAAGGAGCATCATAATCTAAATCATCTACATGAAAACAGCACTCAAAAGCATGAGGAGACAGAAAGCAGTTCGGTTTCAGTTCAGCAGTTCACGGCATATGACATACTTCAGCTGTGTGATTCCTATGACCATCTTGATATGAGTTTGTGGCCAGACCATCATTGAGACGCCCTCATCAGGAGAGAAAAAAAAACTCTTGAGATGTTCAGGCCCATTTGCCATTCAAGTTTAGTGTGGGAATCACCACAGATCCTTACTCTCAGATTCCCATCCACCACCAATGAGCCATTTGTCAAGACAGTCCAACAATTATCTCATTATCACCCTTGAGGAAGGAAGAGATTGAGGTTTCCTCAGTCCTACAGTGCCTTGGTGTAGTGCTTTAAGAGACCAATGGGAATATGTTTCCTAAAAAAGTGAGCCTTTCATTAACCGTCTGCAATGTTTATTGTGTTGCCCAAACAGAATGCTCTGCTGAGGGAGATCATGTTCCTCATGCAGGGCTCTGTTGTGAGCACTAGACTTTAGAAGTTAAGGAAGTGTCTGGGTGAGTCAACCCCTGATGGTGCGAAACAGGCTGTCATTTGATCCCTTTTGTGGGGTGCCTTTTGTGACTAGATAGAACGGCAGGGAGTACGGTCTGGATTTGTCATTTGCAAGGCTCCATGTAATCAGTGACGTTACAGCAACAGTCTGGGCTGAATTTAGCTTTCTTCCTGTCCCATTACAGGAAACACACAGTTGGACTATCTTTGTAAGTACAGAAAAGAGATACTGACAGCTGGCATGGTGGCAGGAAGGGGCTTAAGGCAACTACACAAATCAGTGCCTGAGAGTCTCTTGCACTCAAGACAGATCATCACCATCATGGAGCCCTGTTTTAGTGCTTTCACTTTAGTGACTGATAAGAGGAAATATTTCAGTTAAGAAGATATTGCTGAATGATTTCTTTACTTTTTCATGTATTTGCATGTATTATGTATCACATCTCACTAAAAGAAAAGCAAAACTGTGTGGCATTGCCTCCGGTCAGTTTCTTGCTGCTCGAGGGCTATGTAGGATTTCTCAGGACTACACAGATCCCACAGATTGGTCTGAAATGTGAGGTTAAAGAAAGTGTCAGGGGTGTGAACTTTCATATTTGGTGTCACTTGTGCACAGTTAATAGCATATCTCACAACTGAACGTCTTTCTTTTCTGGCCCTTTCTTTTACAATACAAATAATATTGCAATTCTCTTATGGCGTGTCCCATGCCAGTGACTGACTCCAGTACATTTCCTATCCAGACCTCTGACCCCGCCGACTCTCCATTTACCAACCACATGTGAGGGGAGGACAAAGAGAAGGGAAATGAAAAAAGTATAAATACATGTAATTCAACTCCACGACGTTCTAGGGAAATAAAGTGAGAGCCAAAGAGGCATTTAGGGAACCTCTAATGGCGAAGTAAAATTGCTGTAGTTTCACACTGCAGTGTCTTTCATATTCATCCCTCATGTTTGAGTAGAGAGGTGAATTTGCATTTTTACCAGAATAAAGTATCAAGGTTGAAAGGGTCATGGCATGCTGCACAGGTACAGAGAACAGGTCTGCCAGGCCTAGAAAGGATTCTTAATAAGTCTGTTGGGGGGTTAGCATCCATAACAGAGCTGAAGACATATTCATGGCTCTAGAGGCTGTATGTGTCTTCTGTGTGTCATTAAATCCTCCTTGTCAGAAAGATGACGTGCACTGCCAAGGTTATTGAAGAAATAGTACAATGGCTCTCTTTTGGCAGTAGTCTAGTCTGAGCCTGAGGGGGGAGGCAGATTAACGGCTCCCTCCTCTAGTGGCCTGTGAGCCGGGAGGACACGGAGGGGGGAGATGAGTTTGGCAAACCTGACAGACGGGTTATGCATCACAGCGCTGCTCTCAAGTGATTCATGACACAATGAAATATTCACACTGCCCTGCTCATCTCTGACATGCACACACATGTACACATACACTCCGGGAGCTTGTCTGTGTGTATATGCAGTATATCAACTCTAATAGAACGCCGTCACAGTCTTCAGTATGGCGCGTCAAGAGTCCCAGTACAGCGGAGGAAAAGCACCTGGTTAGAAAACAGATTAAGATGACATGGTTCTACTGCCATTAAAGGGATGAGAACGAGGGAGGCAGTAAGGAGATGTTGCTTGATATGACCCTACTCAGGGGAATGACGGTATATGTTATGTATACACAAGCAAAAGTGAATTGGAAGTGCAGAGAGGGGGAGTAGAGAGGAAATCTTTGCCTGTGAGTGGAGAATTAAGAGACATAAACTGTCCCTCCAGTTTTTTCTCTCCGCTGCCGAGTTTTTATTTTCTGTGACAGCATTACATTTCCATGACTTCAGAAGATCAAGCCACTGCAAGCAGAGGAGGGTCCCTCCTATTACTAACTCAGTCTCTCTCTCTCTCCCTCTCTCACTCCCTGTTCTTTTTTTCACACCCTTCACTAGCACGACAGGACAAGGACTGCCATTTACACTCAGTGTTGTGACAGGTCTTCGGTTTGTTCTGTTGATTCTCCTATTCAATATAGGTCTCCATTCTGCTCACTTTTCTATTCAGACTGTTGCATTCCTTTCCAACTTCTGACACGCTCCAAGTCATGCGCGGTGCTCAAGTCTGATTGCATGTAGCGACAGGACTTGTATGAACATGCTTCTCTCACTCAGTTGCCCAAACAGTGTTTGTTTAGTTACGCAATAGCTACATAAAAAAACCTGATCTTAGATGCACAGTGTATTTGCCAGTAAATTCAAGTGATATAGTCTCTGAAGGTTAACATAAGAGGCAAAGTGCCAGACTCCTTGTAGGAGGAACTGGCAAAAATAATTAACTGATTTATTGTTATGACGATTTTATTGTGCAGTGTGTGTTCACTGCCGTCAAATCAAGTAAAGATTCACACAAGTTTGCTTTCTCAGTAAAGAAAATATTCTCTAAATATATTGAATTCCCTCATTATTCCTACATGTAAATGAATAAATATAAACATACAAAAAATGGCTTGGCATAAACACATAAAGAGTGTTGCTTATTTATCTTACACTATGAAGCTGTTAAGACTGTCTATTGAATTATAGCCTTTCAGGGAGCCTCACTACACCTATTCATCTGAGCCGAACTGTGCTGGTCATTTGCACTCAGGGGTAGTGTGCTATCTGTTTATCCCCAGGGGCTGGGTAATAGGCAAGCCTTTTGTTGACCTGGAACGGTATCAGGGCAGCTGTGACAACTCTTTGAGGCTGTTTTATCTGTCACTTGGCAGGTGTTAGTGTCAGCACCCTCTCACTGAAAAGAACCCCCTTTCATACACACACTTACCCTCTTCACACTCCTCCTGATAGTAAAACCTTCCCTGCTCTCTTCCCCTTTCACTGAATTATAATGTCAGTGTGTTAGCAGTGTGATTAAGACTGGATTGAGAATAGCGAAACTGCGGCAAATGCTATTATTAAAAAAAATACAATCAGTGATCGTATCCTGGAGCATGAGAGGCGAGTTGGTGTTTGTTAAAGCATGTTGATTTGGAAAGCAGTGGAAGCATATAGGCCCAGAGTCTCTGACCTTATAGCGATGAATCATCATGAGAGGACATGTTAGAACAGGAGCACAGTGCGTAGGGAGGAGGATGAGGAGTGGATAAGGAGGCTCAGGGTCAACCTCTGGATGTGTCTTTCGCTTTGTTTTCATTGAAAAGGGAAGTGCAGTCCACCCTAAAGCTGACCCTTGCTTTAAGGAGGAATCAAGGTGACAGCTCTTTGGTGGGAGTAAATGAGTCCTAGTTGTATTGCTCAGTTTGGAGGGGTAGTACAGTCGGAAATGTCTCCCACTCAGCAAGAAGTTATGAATCTCATTTGAGGCCAATCACATTCAGCTCCTCCAACTTGCATAAGCCTGCTTGCAGTGCTCTTTTACCCTGATTCCCTTGTTCAGCCAGTGATACAAATCATCAGAATCTTTCACAGGTGCCATCCTACAGTTTAAACTGAAACATCTGAACTGTTGTGCTTCCTTGGCCATGGCTAGTAAATGTTGCACGCACGCACTTACGGACATAGTTAGAGGGGAAGCTGATAAAGGGACCGTGTGCAGAAGGGACTGTGAGAAGGTAGCTGGGGATGTGGATGTGGCTGGCATGAGTTTCCTGTCTCTCTCTCTCTCTCTCTCTCTCCCCCTCTTTCTTTTTCTTCTTCTCTCTCTTCCCCTTATATGGTTTCGCTCCTGGCAATAGGTCAACCCTCCTCTAGCCCTGAGACTCATCCTGAAATACCAATGTCCGCTTAATCTCATTAGGCTCCCCATTAAAATGGGACCATGGCTCTCTTTTGAGCCAATCTGATATGCACATCAATGTTTCTGATATAGCATATGAGGGAGTCACACATAGAGAGACCAAAGGATAAATGGAATTTTCACACTTGCTTGGGTAGTCGTGAATACGCAGCACCAAAGTGTTTCCATTATTCAGCCTGAGCTGCATAATTCAGTTAACATATTGTTCTCTATGACCTGTAGGCAAAGTGGAAACAATTCCCAGTTAGCATTGTGGTGTTCCGTCCCTTTCTCTCTTTTTTGTGGTGTTCTGCCCCTTTCCTATGTAATTCTAAGTCTGTTCCACTTAGCTTCAACTGCTATTGCTATTTGATATTCCACTCATGATTGTTGGAAGGGCTTTTTTCCTGATGCGGATGGTAGTTCTTCACACACATTCTGGCTGTGTTGGTAAGACATTTGGGAGTGCTCTTATGCAGGAGCAAGCTGGAGAATACACATGTGTGGGCAGAAGCTGACTGAGTGCTCAGGTTTATCTGGTGCTAATTACTTTGTCCTCCACATTTAGATGTGTCCCACTATTTAATAGCTATAAAGACCACTCTACACTCAAACTACTCCGAAGAGCTACCCTGTGTGCACTACCCTGTAGAATTTTCAATCTTCGACTTGTTGCAGCTATCTTTAGCAAATTGTGCATTCCTCAAGCGTGGTTTTCAGTGGATTAACACAACTTTAAAAGTATTTTCTGGCTTGATGTGTTCAGTGCTGTGCTTAATGTCTTAAGGTTCTCTCATAAGTTGTAAACATGGGGAAATTATTGCCTGTTGACAGACAATATACATTCAAAATCAGCTCAATAGATGTAGTTTTCTAAGACCACATCAGCTCGATATGCCTTTGAAGCACAGGGAGTTTAGAACTAGTTTGTGTTGATGCTACTGCTACATGTACAGACCCCAGCAGGGATGTTGTGGAATTAAATGTAGTTTGTCCTTTAGAAGCTGAGCTCTAGTAATTGACTATCTGTTCACACCATTTCAAGCTATTCTGTAAACTTTTGTCTGTAGTAACTTTCATATTATTCTGGTTGCTGGTTTGCGTGATGCCTGTTT
This sequence comes from Alosa alosa, assembly GCF_017589495.1. Classification (NCBI taxonomy): domain Eukaryota; kingdom Metazoa; phylum Chordata; class Actinopteri; order Clupeiformes; family Clupeidae; genus Alosa; species Alosa alosa. The sequence continues at coordinate 5,589,612 of NC_063203.1, read as the reverse complement.
CATTTTTAGGCTGTGGAAATAAGAAAACTGTTGCCATTTCTGCCTCAAATGACTTCATTCTATCTGTCTCACAATTTCCATTTTATTTTTATTTTCAGTTACTGAAAATGCATGTCACACATTTTGATTATGTTTGCCTGTTGGTTGTCAAGGGGTTCATCACTGTGGGAACGTTTGTCTGTGTGATAGTTGGGGTGTGGGTGGGAGGGTCCCTTCCTGTGTCCCTGGTTCTTACCTTTCCCTGTGTCCCCTACCCTCATCTCCAAAAAAGAGCACCTGCACTTAAAGCACCTCCTTCCACCAGAGCACTGACACACTGTCCCCTTCCATCTGTCTTTTCCTACCCAGACTACCCTAACAACCCACCATCCCGTGAGATGCCACAGGAGCAGCCTAATAAAGGTGTTTACATCGGGGTCGCTGTGGGCGGAGTGGCGTTGCTGGCCGCGGTCAGCACGCTGCTCTTTGTGTTCCTGCGCCGGCGCCAGCGCACCTTTAAGGGTGACTACAGCACCAAGAAACATGTCTTTGGGAACGGCTACAGCAAAGCCAGCGGCCTGCCCGCACACCCCCCAATTCCAAAGAACCTGCAGTACCCCGACGACTCGGATGACGAGAAGAAGCCGGCTCAGATAGGGGGCTCAGGGGGCTATGAGGGCGATCGGGATTTTGAAGGTGAATCGGAGGATTTAAAGAGGCCCTACTTCACTGTGGACGAGGGCGAGAGCCGCGATTTCGATGACCGGACTCTCGCTTACCAGTATGACCCTGAACCTGAGATAGCTGATGATATGGTCTCTCAAACCGACGGCTCGGTCATTTCAAAGAAAGAGTGGTATGTCTAGTGGCGTGCAGACAAAAAAAGGGCAAGAAGGCAGATAACCTCCTGCTCCTCCCTGCATCTGACCACACCCCATTCACCTCCTTCACTTTCATCCCTTTCTCCAGCTCTCCTCCTCCAACCCTTCCTCACCCCTCTCTTTTCACACCTGCGTATCAGTCTCACTTCCCACCACCCAAACCTTTTCAGTTCAACAATAGAAACAGCGCTTGTAACATCTTCTATCGCCATTATATATCATATGTACCACACAGAGGAGAAAGTAGAGGTTGGAGTCTATGGTGTCTTAATCTGTTCAGTGTCATTCTGATGACATTATAAAAGCATTAAGTGGGTAAAAACAAGTTTTTGTAAAGATATGGGAGAAATGCCTAATCCTATTGTGAAAGTCCAACACTGGATGTATGTTTTTTTATTATCTTCATTACTCTTGCTTTTAACTGAATGTTTTTTATATGAATTGGTTTTATATAAGGTGTGTTTAAACTGTGGTGGCAGAACATGACACATTATCACAGCTGGAGTAATGTCTGTGACATTTGGTCTCTGGCTGACAGAAAGAAAAATGATTGTGTCAAATGTGTGAATGTCATGAGCTGATTCTCCCATCCTGTCACTGATGTCAATACACAAAAAACATTTCTTTCCAGGCAGATTTTGTATTATTGTGACTGAGAATGTGAAGTGTATCCTATGGGTGAGTTCTTCCAACGTGCCCTTCTGACTGCGTAAAACTTCAAGCTCAATGGAAATCCCAAATCATTCCTGAATGCCTTCAAAATACAGATCTTTCTTACTGTTCATTTTGTTGAACTAATAAGAAGCCAACGGGAGTCTATATTTTTAGCACCATGGATATGGCAGTTAGGAGATATTGACTGCTCACTGCATGCCAGGCTACATCTTGCTTCACACCAGGAGCCGGATCTGTGCACACCAGGTATACCAGACATGGGGCAAGGGTCACTGTCCGACAGGTATACCAGACATGGGGCAAGGGTCACTGTCCCATTGTGTGTCATCATGCCATTCAGCTGCTATGTGGTGTGTGTGTGCGGGTCAGTTAAACATAATCTCAGCAGTGCTTTAAGATTCAAAAAAGAGAAAAACTCTCAAGAGCCCCATGGCTTATTTAGTCTTATTATGAAATATACAACGTTTTAATGTGTGTTGGTTTTTCTTTTAGTATGATTGATTATTAATGTTAAATTACTACAATTGTGTGGGAAGAGGGAGCAATTCTTACCTTGTAAATGTCAGTGGTTGTCTCTATGTTCATGGTCTTCAATGGTGGTATGTTATAAATTGAAAATATGGACACTTAAAATCACAGTGAAAGCTGACAGACAATGGAGTGAATGGACAATAAGTCCAGGAAAGTGAACCATATGTGGAGAAAATACAAATTTTTGGGGAAACTGTGTAGTTACTTTGTTTTGCACATGGCATCTGTTCTTTGCAGAAGCACAAAATCTCAAAATGCCTCTCCTACAGCTTCAGACCAAGCCAAAGCCACGGGCAGGCACACAAGTGATGTTTCACAATTGACGACACACAAACTTGTGGTTTACAGCAAAGAAGCCTTTGTTTGTTACATCCAGATGCTTTTTGCTGGACTGGATGATCTGCATTTAAAACAAGATTCAGAAATAAGTGGGGAATTCTGAAAGAGAATTTAAAGATAGACAGTACCTGGTAGTGCCAGTGCTGCTATTAAGCCTTATTTTATTTGTATTACATCATTTTTAATCATTTTTTTGCATGTAATTTTGAGCAGGAGTGTTAATATGTAGTCGATGCTATGCTTTTCTGCCTTAGCGATGTCACATGCTGTGGTACATTATGTTGATCTTTGTCTTAACTCCTCACCAGTTATAGAACAATAGGGGTTTGATGTTTCTTAAATATTAAGAAATGCAATACAAAGGGATTTTGGCCATCAACAAACACATTTCTTCACAGCTACAATAATGGCATTAACTGAATTCACCACTCTCATGGATGGTTTAGTGGTCATCTACACAAACACATCCGCTCTGCAGGTCAGTATAGAGAGGTCATGGATTGCCTCAAGCAATGAGGATGATTAATACGCTTTCTTTATAAGATGTTCACACAAGTGTCATCTTTTAAGTTTAATGCATTGAGTAAAGACGTTCCATCAGCCTAACATCTCCCGTATTTTGGGAGTGTTGAATTGTTGTCGTTTTTCATTTCAAATGTATAGGACATTTTCTTTAGATTGTCTTGCTTGTGTGCTTCTCATTCATTGTAATCATTTTTAAGAATAAGACTATCACATTCCTAAGGTAACCTGGGTTTTTATTATTATTTTTTCAAATGGGATTGCCAGAGAAATAACAGTGTTCTGGTTTATCTACTATGTATCCTGTGTAATACATTTGTTCTCTCATTTCATGTTAATTTAAGGTACACATACATACTTAAACAATCCAAGTGATATTATTACCTTTGATTTCCATTGAGTTTATCCAGGATTTATTATGAGCCTTGCTATGTATTATGGATAAAGCACATATTGAAAAATCATACCAAATCATCAGTAAATGTTGTGATGTTTCATATCTCTCATTATGGTACTCAGTTACAGTGCAAATGGAAACATTCAACCTTCTTGGCTACAAAATAACCACATGTTTGGCCTATCATTTTATAATGTAAACACAAGCCATGCAACCATCAGGGAGGCATTAACAGGCGTGCCATGAAAAGGACATCTAACTATGGCCCAATAAACCCTGTTGTATTGTTTTTATCATGTGTGTGTCGCATATTATGAAATGCAGAAACTATAGGGTACCGAAATGCAACCATGTACATATGAATATTTGTGTTTAGAAGTTTGTCATGTTTTACATTTCCGTTTCCACTGTGTGGGTCAACCCCATGTCATTTTGATGTAAATAATGTATTTGACAAATAAATAATGCACATGAGATTAGAGGGACTCGAGACAATACTATAGAGGTGGAGGTTCTCCTGGGGTCTATATGAAGAGTTTGAGTTTTGAGATTTATTAATGTTTTTAAAAATGGAGATATAGCGCTTTGGAACCAAACTCTTCATATACTGTTGGATCAAAGCAAAGCCATGAAGGGCCCGTTGGCCATTGCAATGGGTGTGGGGTTATATGAGGAACATGAGGGGCCTGGTGAGCCCTTAGTGTTCTTGGTAGAGCAGGAAGATAACCTGAATTTAATTCTATGACTTGTGCTATACTCCAGTTTACTTAAAAGTTGGAAATCAGAAAGTCAGCCAGAGCCAAGGCTGCTGTTCCAAATTTCCTCCACAGTTGGATTTGTAATTGGAGTTCCTTGGACTGCAGCATTTGAATATAAATTACATTTCACAAAGAAAGAGCCTCACACAGCCATCTGAATGTATGTTTGCAGATGTTGGGATATCTGTTCCATTGCTCATATTTGTACACCCAATGAAGTAAATTGCATTGGTTCAACCTATTAAATAGCAACCTTTTTAAGTCCCAAATCACTGGCTTTGTATTGTTCAATATTTTCTGCTCAGTCAGATTGTAAATCTAGTTGTCTGGCAAACATACATTTTTAAGCTGTGTGAACAGACAAATGCATACAAAACATGCATTAATAACCGGAAGTAAGAATAGTTTTTCCTGAATTGTGCATGCATGCAATGCTAAAGCAGAAAATGGAAGTCAATAGGCAGTAAAGTGGGTCAATTTGCCCTAAAGAACAATAGGTCAAAATGTCAACATTTGGAAAACCAAATGCATTTGCTATTTATTCAATGAAAAATGTTGAGACATTTGCTCATGTTACCTTTAGGTATTTCTTCCATGCTTGTCTTTGACAATGTGTAAACACTTTGTGTGATTAACCTTTTATTAAAAGTTTTGGAAGACTAACAAAACAGTACAAAAACATTGACCATCATCACATACAGAACTAAAGTCAAAACCAAGGTTGCTGCACACCACATTAAATAACAAAATATCAAATCAATTAGATAGGTATATTAACATAGGTAAATAAAGAACACATATGTATTATTGATCTCTGGAGCTCATTCATTTCTGCCACTACATTTGCCCTGGCTGCTACAGATGTAGCCTGACGAGCCAGACCCACATTAAAATGTAGGGTCTGGGCACTCACCGTTCGCAGTGCTCAGTCCGAGGGGCGGGATAATCGGTTGTCTTTAAAATTTCCTCTGCACGCAATAGGACAGCGCTGAGTCCCATGCGTTTTCCCACCAGCGGAGCTAGTTGCACTGCAAAAAGCTGCTTATCTAATAAAATCTAACCAAGATAATTAGTCTTATATCAAGATAAAAATAACTAGTTTGTTTTGTTTTCAGTATAAAGAGACTTACCTAGCGCTTTCTCGTGAAATCATTTGACTTAATTTAAGAAAAATTTGACTTATTTTAAGACATCTCATCCTGAAAACAAGCAAATTTTTCTGCCAGTGCGTTAAGCAAATTTGTCCTAAAAACAAGCAAATTTGTCTACCAGTGCGTTAAGTAAATTTGTCTTGATAAGACTCCTTAAAATAAGTCAAAGTCTTCTTAAATTAAGTCAAAATCATCTTTCGAGAGAGCACTAGGTAAGTCTTTTCATACTAAAAACAATACCAAATAGATTTTTTGATCTTATTATAAGATTAATAACACTTGGTTAGATTTCATTTTTTGCAGTGTGGCTAGTTCAAACTTTTGCCATCTTAAAACAAGCTTAACTCGTGTCACACTTTCGGCCAACAGCAACATCCATCTTATTTGTTTTCAAGTAGCAGGGAATTCAAGCCAAACCGTTGCAACTCTGCCATCTATCATTATGTTAAGCCCGCCTAACGACTCTATACACGATTTGATTGGCCTGATAGAAGTTTAATTTTTCGAGCTCACAAGCCAATGGAGAGTTGCTAGACTAGCCCTGGAAGCAAATGTAATTTGCTGCCGCTAGGGTGCGTCTAGATTTCTAGGCTAACAGATCTGGGCTTCACCCGGTTAAGTCTGGCATCTCTATTTTAACCCAATATTCTAAGATTGTTGTTGCTGCTGTAAAGTCACAAAAAGGTTTCTCCTCAGTATAATTTAACAAACATTTCACACTACATTTAAACATGCACATCAGCTGACAACCCTTCTCTTATCCATTCCTAGAGGATGAATGACAGGTACAGGTATGTCTTTAGTTAAAAAAAAATCCAAATTTAACTCTCCGGAATCGGGGTCAGATTCAAGCAGATTTAAAAAAGTAAGCAACTTTATTTTTCTAAACTTTTATTTTTCAGCAAGTCAGCTTGATGTATTATGTATATTGTTTTTTCTAAAATCACAAGTAAGTAAAGATATCGACATGAGCTGGAATCTATGAAAAGAAACCAGACTGAACCTCTCTGGGATGCTGTAGACACAAAAGGTTTCAACCACTCCCTACTGTTTAAAAGATTATATCATATATATATATCAAAAGATGACAGTTGAGTGGGTAATAGTCTTTCAACACTGACTATGTAGATGATTCAGAAACCTGAAAAACCAGACATCTCTACAGCAACTGCAGGAAGTTTCTCCATTAACCAGCACTTTTTTGACTCCTAAAATATCCTTTAAGAATGCTCACATAAAATATAACAACAGGTAAATAATTTGCAGTGCTATAATTTGAGTCTCAATATAACACAGCTAGCTCCATTGACATGTAAGAGTCCTCTTGTATTATCCCAACAACCTCACGACACATGTTACTACACATTATGACCTAGGTGCATTACATGAAATATAATGATGTGCATACAGCTATGTATGCATATCACCTATGCGGCAATTTTGAGGTATAGGTTTATGATCAAGTGAATAATAGACACACATGCCTGCCCAATTTTGCATAATCTGGGCAGCAAAAATGTAAGAAAAGATATTATAGCTCACCCAACTATTGTCAAAAGATGCCTATATAAGCAACCTAATGAGCACAACTCAACACAGACTGACACAAACACTAGTTCAGTTCTGGGTCCCCTTATCTTTTCCATGTACACAACCTCCTTAGTAGCCTACACTCCCATGAATTGTCGCACATAATGATACTTCTCTCCCCCAGAAGACTCCATGATATTATTGATAAATGAAATAACGCCACTTGCAGCCGAATCTCTCAAAAACTGGGTGACAGGTAATCTTGGCCAATCCTGCCGCCAGCACAATATTACCAAAATCCTAGACATGTTACGGCCTATGCTCAATCACCAGCATAGTCTGTTGTGTGCGCCTCACCCTGTTGATTCTTGGGGCTCTTAAAAAGTGACAAAAGATCATATCTTTAAAGGTCGTTTTCTCTAAATGAGTTTTCTTCTCATATTCTGTGTCAGAAATCTCCACTTCAGTAGCACTTACATACATCAAATTTCCCAGATTCATTCCTACCTATATTCTGAAAGTTTTTACTGAAGGGTTTGTTAGTATATCATTCAAAGACTGATTACATTGTATCTTTTAAAGTCATGGCGACTACTTACAGTATGCAAATTATAGTGCATATTTGAGTTTCGTGTTAGCATATCATAACATGATCTGAGTTGGAAAAGAATGAAAGTGCCAGGTTGTCACTATAGTTTGGGTATAAGATGAAACAATAAGCTCCAAGAGACCCTACGTTTCAGTTATTTTAGAACAGCTGATGGTGATTTTGATACCACAGATGAAGGAAAAATCAGGAACAGAGTTTTATTTACAATGATGCGCATCAAGGGTGACAGGTTTAAGTAGCCTATATCCTTCCAAGACAACAGGAAATGGCATTTTTCAACCCATTTTACGTGGACCACACTGAAACAGACCCTGATTAGTGCCAACCTGGCAATCTGAGCAGATAGCTACTGACGCAGGGCATGCACCCATGCAGAACAGCTCAACACTGCAAATTCTCCCTTATCTCTACACACATAGACACACACAGATATACCCTACTCGGGGACAGAGGCTACAGGAACAGAATGATAATCTCATGTCGTATGTGGAAAAACACATAACAAAAAACAGCTAACTTAGTTGAATTATTCTATCCAACTATCTGATGTAAGGACATATATTAAGAAACATAAAACTTAGGAATATAAAAAAATCGTACTCTCTGATTCCAATACTCTCCAATCCTCCCTTTTAGGCCTAATGTGAGGGCTTTGTTAGGCACAACGTGAAGCACAGCGGGGGGCTTATTACATTTCTTACACAGTTATACACCTGGCAGAGTGGAGGGTTTATTGCTTTTCTAACATGGTCACATACTATAGCTCACATATATATAATAAATATAATGATTTATTCATAAATATTCATTCTTCCGCCAAGAAATATATTTTCTTCAGTTAGACTGGAATGATCTGTTTTAGGATGTTTGTTTTCACATTCTGGAATCTCTTTGGTCTGATGGAAGAATCAGCCTCCCCATCTAAAACCCCATGACTGGTTCACTGAAAATTATACATAAACCATAGGTTCCCCATTTCCTAGAAGATGACTTGGCTTCACCATTTAAAGGCACTTCCATGCAAAAACCTGCTCAAGAATTGCACTGTTGCTAGTTACCATGCTAATTGGTGTTTTTTGCACTTCTTGAATTTTTGCAGGGTGGTCTGTCCTGGACACAGTACCACACACTGTGGGTGGCCAGTGGGAACAGCAGATGCTTTATCTGTTCTTCACATGACCATATACCTTCAAAATGTACTATTATGTTCCCTTATCTGTTATTTCTGTTATGTTATCTATTTTCCTGAGCTAATTCAACGTATTAAAATACTCGCATTGTGTGAAATCAGTGAGTGATTTCTTTTTCAGCTACCCTGAAGAAATTAAGGTTAACCTCTTTCATCAAGCAGTTCAAGGAACTTCAATCTTCAGAAAATCATCTCTTCTCTCATTAGTTTCTACTTAGTGATGAAAGATACATTTTCATGAGCATGACCACATGTGTTATGATCAGCAGTTGTTCACTTTTAAGAGTGTGTTTTGTGTTTGTCCATGTGGTCTGCTTGTTTGCTGGTATTGTGTTGATTAGTGTGGAGAGGCTGATCATGTGCCTACTTTGAAATTCTTCTGCCTAAATGTATGTGCTTATGGTGATACAAATAAATGCATGTTTACAAGAAGTAACAACACACACACACACACACACACATATATTTCCATTATCCTCATTTTGAAATGTATACACAGTACAGTGCACGACAAAAAGGAAAACGGCAACTGTTATTAATATGTACCATACTGCCAGTCTTGTTAATGATCTGTGATATCATGCCTTCCTTAATCATCCCCCCCCCCATGTTTACTCCTTATTTTTAGTGAATGTTAATGTGGAGGCTTCAGTCTCAATCTAGGTGTCTGTGTAGTCTTAGTATATGTCTGAGTCAAACAGGGATGCAAATTGCTGTGTCTCACTTTCACAGAAGAAATGATTCCACACCACCTTCCAGTCAAACATGGGTCTGGGCTGCCTGTTAAAGCAATCATGACTGTATATGAGTCACAAACCATGTGGCCAAGAAAATGTGAAAGAAATAAGAGAAGGTTTTTTTGAGTTCGGAATTTCTGTTATGTTTGTCACACATGCCAGACAAAATGGAAACATATGGAGTGTGTGAAAGACAGAGAGAGGAAGAGAGAGGAGCCATTTAGTCACTGGAGGAAAGGAAGCAAATATAGGAGAAAGGAGGGTAAGAGAGGAAGAGAGAAATCATTTCTAGGCTTTCCAAGCCAACAAAGCACAGAGCACAGGGGGACAATAATAATGGAAGCAAGCAGAAGGTGAATGTCTCTTCTATTTAACAACAAACTCCTCTGCTTGCTGTTGTTGTGGTAATGTTTTTATTGATGTTCTGGTTTACAAATATAATTTGAAAACTGTTACATCAAGTCTATAGATAAAGTTTATTTATGTGTGCATGTGGGAGAATTTCTTAAAGATCAGACAACATACAGTAGTGAGCAGAGGCTTCATCTTTATTAACGACCGGAGTCACCCGGGAAAAGCATTATCAGAGCTGTCCAAAGTAAACCGAGTTTGAGTTCTCTTTTTATGGGCACACAGATATACACACAACCCACGCAGGTTAAGACATACAACTGGTTTTGGCTAGTGTCTATCACAAATGTATGGCCAAAAGGCAGTCTACATTACTGAGAATAATGCTCAGCTTTCTGTTATTACATGTATGTAACAACCTTGTAACATTAAGTGATCTACTGCTCACATCAGTTACAGATGCAAATCAGAAACTTTTAAACTCAAACGTTTAAAAGTTCTTCTCACTTGCAACCACCTACTTCAGCAAACGGCTTTTTTTTTTTTTTGCCGCAGGGCTCCCCCTACAGTTGTGGAGTGTGACACACCTGTCTTAAATACCACTCTTGGCTTGCACCTTTCCCCCCTGGACAAGGTACACATAGATTTGTTTACAAACTGGCAAGATAATCTCCAAAGAGTCATGCCAACTCACAAGGTAATAGCACAGGATTTCATTATTACACAATCACCTAAAAGGTCTGGAGACAGCAAAGTTGCTAGGCTGGTTCTCCGTAGACGGATAGGGCTGGGAAGACAATTCTCCCTATAACAAGTTAGTTTACCATCAAAATGACTGTTGTATTGAGGTAAAAAACCTGCATAGGATGCAATTGCATAGGAGGCCTGGAAAAATAGAAAGCAGATCTCAACAGGGATTGCCCTCTCCATTTCTGGAAGTAAATCAACTATTAATTTTCTCCATTGAGAAATTGATTACAAGTCATGAGATCGTAATCGTCCACGGTAGACTTACTACTGAGTCACTGTTGATTCTACACTGGACAGTTTTCTCATGTGCACAAAGTACTTGTCATACTCCACTGTCTGTTTAAGATTACATGTACAGTATGACTCCATGTGACTTTGACCTTTAACCCTGCGACCTTCAGCACATAATCAGTTCATCTAGCCTCTATAGTGATTACTTAGGTCAAGTTCGATGAGGATCCTTCAGCCTGCTTGGGATACATCATGCAAACACTGAAGAAGCTAAAAGACAGAGCCATGCATGTACAGATGGATAACCTGAAAACAGTATACCTCCAATGAATAGCAGGCGGAGGCATTATAAACTCTTCTCACACTTATAAATTAATGTACTTTTTGAATTGCTGCTTTGAAGAACAACAAGTTGGCTTCGGATCTGTGCAGCAAGTTGTCCAAAAACTGCTGCCAGTTGCAGCATAGTCCATGCACTTACTTGAACACACATAGCCAGCAGTCCATCAGAGGTGAGCGGTTTGTCACACACCAGTACATATGAAACAAGGGTTATTAAAGCCAATAACCAGTGTCAAAAAAGAACAGGGCCATAAAACCAAGAGATATTGTGTAACAGTAAGCACTGACATTAAAGTAAACAGTAAAGACTAGTCTGAACAGCTTGTCATCTATGTCATCTGCCTGCCACAACTAGCAGGCTAGCTAATGTGTGGTTAACATGAGGTTGCAAGCAGGACAATTTAGGGAGAATCTGTTGTGGAGAGAGGTAGGCATAGACAAGATATGAATAGTTCAAATTTCTGTATGAACTAGTTCCAGGCTTCTTCAGAAACTATCAATTCCTATGCCTCTACATGTTATGGACGGCATTTTCTGGTCACTTGTACTTGGTTGCATCTTTACCCAGTTCCAACATTTCAGCACAGTGTTTGGGCAGTATATTAAAAGCACCTTGAAGGACCTTTATCAAACCTGACATGCTTACTCATACAGTAAGTGTGCAGTGAACTGGGTAGGCCTACTCAGGGGTCAAAGGTCAAGGTCACATGGGGTCCTGCATCCAGTTTTGCTTACATAGAAAGTTTGCACTATATATTCAACACATATTCACACATTTACACATGATGAATGCTGTGTCGAGATAAGGTGGTCAAGGTCATGGGGTCGAAGGTTATGTCCAGGGCATACAAGCTTACAGCAGGCAAGTTTTTTTCCCCCTGGGCGGATATGTAGTCCCACTAGGCTCATAGGGAATAGAAGCTTTTTCACAGAATAACTCACCAACCATTGCCCCCAAATTATGGTATTTGTGTGGTATGCGGTATTAACTCAGCCCATAACCACTAATTTGTGTTGTTGTGCCACCGAGTGAAAGACATAATCAAGGCACTTCAATCACCAATATCGTGTGATGAGATGTTCCAAACCACACACAATTTGAGCAACCAAAAGCAGAGCATGGAAAGGCCAACCCTCACCAAATATTTAAAACGAAATCAATGCTATTCAACGCGATTTGAAAATTTGTGATTTGTGAAGTCAAATTGCAGTAGTGAGGTTTTAGAACACTTTTACCTCACAGTGTTTATGATGTGTTGTCACTAAGACAGTTCAGCAGAGATGTCATTTCAGAGTTTGGTCAAATGAGAGACAGATAAATACTTATTACCTCAGTTTAAAGTGCTTTGAGTAGCCATTTGTGCTAGAAGAAGCAGTATATAAATACATTTACTACTACTACTACATACAAACACATACACATGCACGTACACACGCACACAGACCAACCAAAGGTATAGCATGTAAGAAGAATGGTCCAGAAGTAGGAATGGAGAGAAGTTCAGAAGCGTGATTTATTTAATGCGGAGAATACTTGGGATGATTGGCTAATTTCAGCATGATCTGACCAAATAGTTATGTTTACAGGTTCTGGTTATATGGGCATAATGTTTCTTGTCAAATAGACAAACAAGACTCAATCTTGAGTCATTTGTCAAATAGACAAAATATCTGGCATAAGAGCTAACTGATGTTCTTGCTACAGCAAAATACATCATGCATACAAGATTGATCTTAATGTGGTGTAGTGACCGACCTGATGGAAGTGGTTAGCAAAATCAATTGCCACACACTCTGCATGCTCTACCCAGACAAGGGCGGGTAAATGCATATTGACTTTTCCTGTAATGTGAAAATGTGTCCTGTAAATATCTGATTGGTGAGTTAATTCGATGAGTAAGCAGCACTTGCTCTGGAAAAAAGATTGTGATTAAAGACTGAAGTCTGAAGAGACTTCTTTGTGTCCTCTAACAGACAAAGGACTCCTGTGCATGAAATTAAATTTTTAGAAAAACATTAACAATAAACAATATCTCAAGGGTTTTTGCAGAACCCAAGGAACTGAATCAATTACCACAGTAACAAAGATTGGAGTCACGCAATGTAAAAGTATAAAGGGGGTAATCTTTCATGTAATATTGTTTTTACATGAGAAATGGGGTGCATAGGGTAAACAAATACTCCACAAAATGTAGGTTAAAGTTGGAAACATGAATATGACCTTGTCTACCCAGAATCTTCTGGTCAGCTGTTCCTGAGCAGTTGCTGGGGGCGAATTGACCAACTGGATCAGGTCAGCCTTAACGTACCAGTGATGCTATGATGGCTTTGCAGGGAGAGGCCATTCCATGTGTGTTGTCAGGTGATGGGACACAGAGCTGTCTATATTGAACCCCCTGGTGGCAGAAGTGGGAAATAGGGGCGATAAAGTCTGAACGCTGCTGTTTGGGAGTCAGCCATAAAAACACATCATGCAACATTCAAGATGGTCATTGAGCATCTCAGCCGACACAGGATACTCTCCCTTGCAGGGGGGTTGGATGATCACATACCAGGGTCAAGTGCAGGACAACCTTGATTCTTCATCAGATGTGGGGCATGGAGGGATGCTTTAATCACTTTGGTAATCAATAGATTTTCTGTGGTAACTCTGAGAACAATTTTTACAAATAAAGTTTTTTATTTAATGATAAACACATGTAAAAATGGTAAGAGGGGTTGGTGAACTTTTTTCTAAATATAGAGTGGAACACAGAAAAAGAGCTGCAATTATATTTCATTATGTATTACTCAGTATTGCTTTTGTTATTTGCCTCAAAAATAATAATGTAACATATGTGATTTTGTACACTTGTAATAATTAATCATTTGTGCATTGAATTGTGCTCCACATTCGCTTATTCGGGGCTACTTATGTTCTTACCCGAAACCAGTTGTTTTGGTGTGTTTCCTATTCCAACTTGGTGTACAATTCCTACACTTTCTACTGCCAGGGCAAATACCACAGATGACACCACATATTTGAATTTGCCCTTAGAGAGCTTGGTCCACTTGGAATACTGCCAAGTGAAACTAAACCAATCCAAAGGGCAACTGCAAAACTGATGGTTTGGAACAAACAAACAAACTACAGGTTTAAAAGGCAAACATCTTATTGGAATTATTACAAGAGAATAATAACATTTATCTTCTACTGATATGTGTTTATAGAAACATCATTACCAACAAGATCTGAGTATGTACTTTATACAATATGTAATCTGAGTATGTACTTTATACAATATGTACCCTTGGAGTTTATCTTGTGCTGGGTGTATAATTGTTGCTTAAGAATGAGTAAGGTTGTCTACACACGTCAATATTGATCTTTATATTATGTTATTTTACATAACAACATATTGACAATCACAGAAATTAACACAAACTATTCTCTTACACATATCTGTCTAGGATGGATTTTACACAAACCTTACATAAGACATCAATTCCTCATTTCCTCACTTGGAAAATGGTTTGGTATGACAGGCCTGTCATAAAAACACTTTTTTGTTTTTTGTTTGCAAGTCTGATCATTGCTTCAGATGGCGATAAAAGGATGTCATTATGAGTATGAGTGATGAATATCAACAAGTTGTTTTGTTATGTTATTGTTGAAGTGTAAGTGTGAAAAGGGTTTATTAGGGACCATGGAATCTTTCAAGGTAGATTAATTGTCTAAGATCTTATCTCTTTCCGTTCCCTCTGCAGAAAAGCCTCTGCCACAGTTCATGCCTGGTGGCTTCGTTGGCATACTGGGAGTGGTGGTTGTGGCAGGACTCATCATCGGGGTGATAGTAACTATCTGCATGGTCTATCGACGGGGCCAGAAACCACGGACTGAGACAGATAATGACCTGTGAGTACTGAGCATGGAACTAATGATCTCAGATTTGGTTGAGAAGGGCAGAGGTCAGTTACCCCAAAGGCTCTATTCAACACTGTAGTTGCTCTGGGTGCTTTCTGGGACCTGGGTTAGCCTAGCTAAAGGTGCTAGCTCACTGAGATATCACATAATACATACATTAAATCTATAGAATGATTTGAATGAGGGAGTGTTGGCTGGTGAAATTTTGGACAGTGCAGCTGTACATAAACAAATGCAATACAACAATGCTGGACACACTCAACATTGAGACAATATGAGGCTCATATGAACATAATCTGGTTCAAGAAAAAACTACAGTGACACAAGAACAATATGTCAAAGACCCTTTCAAGGACAATATTCTCGGACAAATCTACAATGCAGTTCTGTGAACAAAAACAACATTCTGTGGTACAGAATGATAATGTGTGTTGACTGGGGGAGTCATCATCTGGACACAATTTGTTAAATTTACAAACTGAATTTCCTTTAATTGGCAAAATCCACAAGTCTTTTGTGACTAAATGATTGACAGGGTTAGTTTGTTAATTGTGGGCAAACATTTCAGTTGGGCACTTAGGACAAGCAAATAAAGCAAAGTAAAGTTACCTGTGCAAAGGTTCCAAAATGTCTGGCACCTCTCTTTACACTAATCTCTATCTGCCAGGACTTCAGTCTGCCTGTGCATACCATCTTCCGAAGCCATGTGTTTCCAATCTGTCCCAGCCATACAAATTACGAAGGTGCATTTCTTCAACAGAAGGCAAGGCAATGTAATCTGCCTAGTGCCTAACCTTCGGTCTTTTCTCTTTCCTTTTTCTGTTGGGTTGTGGAACTGTCAGTCAGCAGCCAATAAATCTGATGTTATCCCAGCTTGGCCATTATCCATGGATGCTGGCTCTCGCTGTAATGTGGATAACATTGGAAAACATGGCCATCTTGGCAGCTCTTTCTACTGTACATAACATGTTCTGTACAAGGAGGTAACATATTCTGTACAAGGAGGACAGGCCTTCTCATACAACTCCTGCCTTCAAACAAATAGACCTTAGATGAGCACCATGCCCTTTCGGTGGCTCATCTGGTCAGAGTCTGTTTATTTTCCATGCACCATTCATCAGCATTTTTGTGGATGAGCTGGACATAGTGGTGTCTTCTTTTCCACTAAATGACTACTTACCGCTTACCCTATGGAAACACATTCCTTAGATCTTAGATGGGTATGCATGCAGCCTTCCTATTCAAAGCACTAGCACCTCGTCCTGACACAGAACTTCTACAAACATGTCTACAAACACTTATTTTATCCTCTATGATCTTTCTTACTTCAACTTGTTCACTGTCTGACACCTTACACATCCCCTACCTGTGGTCTCTTTTTGGCACACCTCCGGTCCCTTACACCCAAAGATTTCCTCTCCTTTGTTGCCTCCACCATGTCCACATAGTCCTCACTATAGCTATAGGCTATACTACCCTTTACAGCATTTGAGAGCAATGTGTCAGTTTCAGAGCTGCTTACTTACAGTAAAAAAGTATGGTAGTACAGAACTGTCTCTCTACTTACTTTTATTGTAAGATCCCAAAACTGTTTTTATGCCATGTCTGTCATGGGATCACATGCTCAAACCATAGAAGAGGTTGTACTACTGAAACAGCTGGGTTGCTCATGACAGAAGCTCTGAGTGCAGCAAGTGTTGCTGCAAAGTTGTCTTGCTGGACCTGTCATGAACCATCGACAGCTAATCAAATCCTCCTATCCATAATCTCTCATTCAGACGTTTCCTGGGTAATTGCTTAAAGCAGTGATTGTCAATCAGCGGGCAACACAGGTACTTCCCATCAATCAATTGAAATATATAGATAGATAGATAGATAGATAGATAGATAGATAGATAGATAGATAAATAGATAGATAGATAGATAGATAGATAGATAGATAGATAGCTTCACTTTTCCAATGGGGTGAGTTCAGTGGGGTACCTCAAGGCATAATGTTAGGTTTCTTTCTCGTCCCAAAGTATAAAACCTCCTTTGGTCCAATTGGCTGTTCACTTCACCTTTCTAATCATAGCTACACAGATGACACCCAATTTTACCTGACCTTTCCATCAGAAGACTCCATGGTAACAGCAGGGATCTCAACTCACCAGATATTTTGGTAACACTTTACAGATCGGTAGTAAGTAAATGGGTAAATCCTAGTAACAATAAAACACTCATAACTCATTACAATCAAGAAATAACTTACACATTTTAAGTTGTATAAGCAATAATTCACAATGTGTGGTAACATGTATTCAATATTTTTTCAGTATTTTACAGCCCTGATACCATGCAATAATAAGTAAATCACTTGTTTATGGGTAATTATTGGAAATGAATACCATATCTAACCATTTGACACATTTGAAACCTCACCATTAGGTCTTACCATTACATTAAATAAAGTAATTCCATGTGAACTACCAGATATTACCATTTTGTTATACTTATTACCACAACAAATGGTGGACTATTGTTTAGAAACACCTTAGACACTTTTAAATGATTTCTTGGTTGTTATGAGCTGTGTTGTGTTGTTACCATGATGTTACTCACAACCATGGAACTGCCATCTTATCATCCATCTGTAAAGTGCTACCGATATTTTAACACAAATCACAGAACTTCTCAGAGTCTGGGCTTGTGACCATCCTGGACAACTTTACCATCCAACACAAGATTGAAACAAATCTCTTTATTTCTATTTTTTAGAAATCCCAAGAACCACCATCTTGTTGCACAAGCATAATTGGTATTTTAGTCATTAATTTACAGTTCAGTATTGCATCATGGCAAAGAGTCTTGCCACTGGAATGTCTGAAATGTTCCACTTTCCATATTGCCACACAATCAACTCATGATCAGTTTTGAATGAATTAGGTCGTCATATCCAACCATCTTACCAAAATTATAGAATGCCTATCATTAATTTTCAGCAACATGTTTATTATACAATTATTAAATCAAGGACAGGATTTGTACATTCCCTCACAGATCGTTACAGATGAGATAATCATCAAGGTACGGGGATCTTTAAAAACACTATTTAAGACAATTTGCCAGTAAATTAGAAGACATTGTGTTTTTCTCCACTCTTAAATCATGGAAAGCGAAAATCGCACGCTCTTTTCCTCTCCATTTCCACTGTCTCTTTCTCAGTTCACTTCTCTCTCTCTCTCTCTCTTGTCTTTTGCGCTGGTAACCGCTCTCTATCTCTCCCCATTTCCTCCCAGCATTGCTGTGGCTGATAGTTGTGTGACACAGGGTCCGGTCACACAGCCACCGGTCACTCAGCCTCCTGAGAAGCCTGAATCCCCTACCAGGAAAGTAAAAGCATCAGACCTGTCTGACCCTCTCCATGTCCTTCCCCTTCCCCTTTGTCAGGTCCCTTGATGGAGCCTTTGCGGCATGATGGCCAAACAAAACATTGTTTGCTCCACTGTGTCAGTACAAGCAGTATTTTAGCACATCGGTTATGATTAAGTATCGAGGATATAGTGATAATCCACATGGAAATTCTCTTCACTTCACTTATCTATGAAAATCAACAAAATAAACAATTTGATCATTTTCTAGCTTTAGTTATGATTTGTTGTGCTAAGATACCAAAATCCAACCTTTTACTTGTAGTTGCAATTACAGGCCATCCCTGAAAGAATCTAAACATCTATATATCTATATTTAGACCTAAAGGCTAGAATGATATATATATATACTGTGTATATATATATATATATATATATATATATATATATATATATATATATAGTATTTTGAAGGCTATCATTCTAGCCTTTAGGTCTAAATACATACATGTATATATAATAGGAATAATGTATTAGTGTAAAGAATCACATAGTGAAGTTGGAAAGTCATGCGTTAACATAAATGAAATACTCTGAGTAATACATTTGAAACAAATTTGGGATGGTTCACATTTAGTAAGTGCATACTTCTATCTCTTTGACTACTATTTGACATACAGCCAAACTCACCAAATAAATAGTGTATGACATCACATCCTATCCAGCACTCCTGTTTTTGTCACATTTCATTAGTTACACATTCAAATAAAGACAAAATATTTAAATATTCAATTCAGGTATAAAATATTTACAATCAAAGTTAGAAGTGCTAAATCTGCTACTATCCTGTGCAGCCTTTCCTTGTACAAATCTGCATGGTCCGTTTCATTTGCATGTAGAGACCGTATGAAGTTTGGTGTTAATCAGCATGAGTCGTTGTTTTTTTATATACAGTATAGACTATCTTGCTTTGATCTTTCATTGTTCTGTATTATGAGAACAGGGTGGTCTGTTTATATGTTGGTATGTCTGATCTTTCGGCAACTACTATTTTATGTACTGTATGCTTGGTGATTTTTTTTCAATGGCTTTAGGCCACCAGAATCAAATCAAGAATACGGCTATGTCAAATACTGAAAACGACTATATTTTCAATTTCTAAAGTTACAGTGAAAGGAGCACTCTGTCTGATGAATATGTATCATAGACAGCTAGGTCATCATTTCTGATATGCATTTCTCAAACCAGCACATTGGGTGAACATGCACTCCATGTTCTTAACTTGTACTTAACAAATGCAATCAGTGATGGGCCACATAATAGCGATCAGGTCCATGTGTAATTATTTAGTCGCTATACTCAGACATAAGCTCTCTGTTGATTATACCCTATCGCTGCTTAGTATGGAGCCCAGGAGAGGTCATGGTTCTCTGTAGACTGTACACAGAGCAATGTTAGGCTGTTTTTCCAGCTATTATGGGCCGTTCACACCAAGGACGAGAACTATAAGGAATGAGTTGTGGTGCAAGTGGCTGCAGTGATCATACATTTGGGTCCAAGTCCCAAGGGACCCTGGTTTGAATCCGCCCTGCCGCATTTTTCTGATCCTACTCCATATCTCTGTCTCCACTCGCCTCCTGCTCCTCTTCACTGTTAAAGTGCAAAAGTCCCCCAAATACTCTAAATTAAATAATGTGTGTGCCATACTGCTCTGGGTCCAGTTCCCCGAAAGCCTCTTAAAGGAGAATTCCGGTGTGATATTGACCTAAAGTGTATTGAAACATGATACCGAGTGTGAACGTATGTCTCATAGCCCATCTCGGCTTGTCCCCTGCACTCCAAAATCTGGCGCTACAGGTAGTTAGCCGATGCTACCAACAGCTTTTTCAATAGTGGTGCTTCGGCATCGGGCTAGCCATGCAAATAAATAACTGTTTTACACCCATTTACGAGGCTCAATGTATCTCCACACTTCATTGGTAGACTTCCGAGGGCCCTGACATTTAAAACGAGATACTGAGAACTTTGAAAAAGCACTGGTAGTTTACTTACAAGACGATTTATACAGACAGTATCTTCACGAAGTTTAGCGTTTGCAGCCATCTTGAATTTAGTCCGCGATAAGTCGAAAGCAACGAGTAAGAATGAACAGCTATGATAAGGGATCAGATTCCAAAAATAATTCAGTGGAAATGCATGGATTCCAGTTGCTGCTACTGGAAGAAACTGGAATCCATGCATTTCCACTGAATCTGAGCCTCGTAAATGGGTGTAAAACAGTTATTTATTTGCATGGCTAGCCCGATGCCGAAGCACCACTATTGAAAAAGCTGTTGGTAGCATCGGCTAACTAGCGCCAGATTTTGGAGTGCAGGGGACAAGCCGAGATGGGCTATGAGACATACGTTCACACTCGGTATCATGTTTCAATACACTTTAGGTCAATATCACACCAGAATTCTCCTTTTAAGCCTCAGACATAAATTGAACGAAAACCATGGCCAAAGATTGAAATGAGATGTCTGTAGCAGTCATTAAAACACTATTTATATTTACTTTATTTTGGAAAGTATACCATCAGGTAAAGGACAGATAAACACACCTGACGGTTCCACCAGCCATCCAGGATATGTACAATTATTCTGTGTTCTGGGCAGGAACATAAGAAATGTAATAAATGAGAAAATGTAGAATGACAAAAAAAATCTGTGTATGTATTTTTAGCCATTTAAGTAGGCTGCAACCGAAAGAGAGAGATACCCTTCCTGTGGGCAATGCCATTTCAAATGGACACAGACAGGTAGACACAGAAAAGATAAAACACAGTGAAGCCCATTTTATTGCACGTGTGTTGCTTTGAGGTTTGGTGGATGCAGTGGATTGATGCTTTCAGGGCTAAATACAGAGGCTTCTTTTCTAGTGTCAACCAGTTCTGACAAGCTGCTCTTTCTTTCTCGCTCGCTCTCTCTCTCTCTCTCTCTCTCGCCCTGTCTAACCTCAGGAGGTTGTGGTGTGTGCAATGTGCAACGTGATTACAAAAATAGATAATTAAATAAATAACTCAGGAGTCCAAAGGATGACGCTAGGAGACCACAGCTTTGTGTTCATAATGCAAATGAATGTTTGACGACAAGCCAGAACCAAATCAAATCATTTGCTGCTGTTTATTATTTCATTTGGTATTTTAAATCAATGTATAATTGAACAACAGTTGCTTATTTGACAAAATTACCTGTCAGTCAAATCTAATGGTTTGATTTTTGGGTTTTGGTGGTTAATTTAATGAGAATAATAGCATTGAATATAGTGTAATTTTATCAGTTGTTCTCCAAAATGTCTCTGTTGTTGTGCATGAGCGATGTATGAGCGCAGCTTTGATATTAGCTCTCTGGTGCATGTTGTGGCTTTACAGCAAAGCACAGTCTTGAGACAAGGTCATATGGAGTGTAAATAATGAGTTTCAAAGATAATGTGCACTCATGCGAGAGATATACACATACAGCGCTGGAGAAGTCAACTGGCCTTGCTGAAAGGTCACATTATTCAATGTGTGAGTGAGTGAGCGTGTGAGTGAGTGAGTGAGTGAGTGAATGTGTGAGTGAGTGGGGACGTGAAAGCGGTTGAGAATATAATGCATGTATGCTGTACAGAATGATGTCCTGATCTTGGAATATAAGAACTGATATATGGCAAGTTAATAGTATACTGAATGGAACTTGTTGCAAGAGCAACATCATAGTGTGCAATGCACATGTGTGAATTTTGATATTTCTATGTAATATTTTGATCTGGT
Source organism: Alosa alosa (assembly GCF_017589495.1). Taxonomy (NCBI): domain Eukaryota; kingdom Metazoa; phylum Chordata; class Actinopteri; order Clupeiformes; family Clupeidae; genus Alosa; species Alosa alosa. The sequence continues at coordinate 5,567,592 of NC_063203.1, read as the reverse complement.
ATACTAAGACAGGAATAGCACAACATGATTTATTATTTTTTTGATTTCTTAGAATGGCCCAGCTTTCAGAGCGCTAGAATAGTACCTTTTGCTTTTACGTAGAAGTCCATTATAACTCTTCTCATATCTATGACTCTCAAGTCTGGGCTACCATATACTGGCCAACAACTCATGTGATTCATGCGATTCACTTTTGCACACTCACAGTAGGTATTTATGGGCGTTTTCCTCAAGGCTTCTGTCCAGACACTCTACCAAAAACACCTGTTTGGAGGAGTCCTGCTGAGTCCTGCTGGTTGCCCTTCCAGCAGGTTCTCCCATCACTACAAAGATTGTGTGAAGCCTTGTGAAGTTGACTGCTTGACCGTTCTTGGTTTCCTCTCATAACAAGGTCCCTCCCATGTTACTGTTTGGCCAGGTGGCCAATTTTATGAAGAGTCCTGATGAAAACAACCCAGTAAAGCCCAGTTTAAACCACAACAGCAACAATGACTTGGGGAAATTATATATACTGAAGGAAATTATATATATATATCCCACATTTTTGTTTAGACATAGCAGAATGACATATTAGTCCACCCTTATAGGTGCATAAAATGTTGTGTATGACATTAGAATACCAAACTGTCCAGGGAATTAGTGTCCCCTCTTTGAAAGCAGACATGCGTGTTGAAACAGACAGTACTTCTCAGGCTGTTCACTGTGAACCAATACCTTTTCTACTTTTCCTCAATAGGACAGACCTCCCACCTGCTCACAAGCCAGCCCCACCACCTCCAAAAAAGAAGACCAGTGATCTCAAAGGCTACCTGACATCTGAAGATATTCAGGTATGCCATCTCATTCACACATATTTTGGGGGGAATTGCTTCTGTTTCTGATTTTCAAGATTATTGTTTTCTTGAACATTTTTGTTGTATGAGTTCTTAGGATACATATTTTCCTTGTGTCTTTTCCAGAACAATGTTTCCTAAGTAGTAATATATGCCCCAAAATAATATTGCTTTTTCCCTGCTGGCGTATGTTAAGAGAATTTACATAGTAAGCTGTGGTTTCTTCATGTGTCAGAAAATGCCTAGCCTATATGAAAATATTCTGGACCGTTCCAGCTCAAAACCCAGACACACATATTTTGATATTTGTAGTTCTATATTATTTTTAGTATTGTTCAGTGTTTTCTGTTGTATTATACTTGTATGGATGCTGGCTTTTAAACACTTGTACACTGTTAATGTTCTTCTAAATGCATATTTCTGTATTTACATTCCTGTTTATTTGCATTCACCAGACAGTTGTCAATTCAAGCTTTCTCATACAGCACAATACAGTGTGCACCACTGGATTTAAGACTGAAGTGTGATTAAAGGTTCTTAAACATAAAAAACAACAAGAAATTGACCATTTCACCACTCAATCATTTGACCACTGTTATTGAACTTAATATAAATTATAGTTCTGGCAGTATTAGACAATGACTGCAGCAGTAAGTTTACATGACATTAGAAAAGATCTAATTTAGTGTTAGACTAAAATTGGACATATTAGTCCAACTGAAATCACATTTACAAAATGACATTAATCAAAGTCAGATTAATGCACCCTGATAATACGGTTGGGAATCAAGTTACTGTTACTCCTACGTGTATATGTTCAACCGGACCCTGAGTTGTGGTCTCTCTTGTAGGTGGTTCACTTGGACAAAGATGAGGAAATGCAGAAGCTTCCTCTCCAGCCTCCATACTATGACATGGCACCCTCTGAGTCAACCGCCTTCACTGATAAGGTGGTGAGTATTGTCCCAGACAAATTGCGAGGGATTGCTTTTGTTACTGACCCATGTATGTGGACTGAGTGTGTTACATCTCTTTTACCTGCTGGTCAGACATGTGACATGAGAGAGAGAGACAAAGCTACTAGCTACGATTCATTTTCAATCGGAGTTGGCATTTTGCAGTGACAAGGGACAAGTGATACTGTAATTGCATTGCGAGCTACTGTAGGTTGGGACTTATGCAAATACTGAGCGACGCAACATGGCAATCCCAGTGAAAGTAGTGTGATGTACGAACCTCATCTCAAAATAATAATCGCTAACTGCAGTATTTCTGTGTAAAAATAATATATTTGGGATTTTTTTAATGTTATATTTTGTAATGTTTGGGATTTTTTTCTCTTATATTTTGTAAATGTAGCTAGAAATAGACACCGTAAAATCAAACAACTTTTGTAACCTTGTTTACGAGCTAGAAATAGTGACAAGTTATTAAAGTTGTCTCCCTCCTGTGTTGCCTGTCTGACTGTAGGGATATGGCGCATGCCTTGGTACTGGTTCTTGCTAATTGCAATCATTATGCTGCTGCTTGATTTCTTCTATACATTTTAAATGAACTAATTTGTCATGATGACCACACATTACCATAGGTAGTTCTCAAATACTTTTATTAAGTTTGAAGGTAGTTCATTGTCGTCGCTAAACGGTCTTGCTAATAAACAGCAGTGGCCAGCTAGAGACAAACTGGAACCCTCTTCAGCTCTGAAACAATTTCCTTGATCATGGGCAACGGCAGAACAGTCCGCAGCTGAGCGCCCTTGACATGCATATGGCCGTGGATATCATTGTAGTAAAATGTGTAGTACATTATGGTAGCCTACTCAATACTGGAAATGATAACTGAGTTTCAAAAATTGTTTTGTTTTTCTTGAATTCTTGACCTGACTTATTACTTAGACTGACGTGTATCTTGTATAGTGTATATCTGTTATCTATTGAGATATTTCTAAGACATTCAGTCAGTCAGAACATGCCAATGCCATTATAACGTGGATTATTACAATATGACCCTGAACTGTGCATGCCAAGTTCATGTCCATGTACATAGCACAAATGTCCAGCACTTCTGTACATCATCACAACAGCTATGACTGTGCACTGGTAAACAAAGCCAGCAACTGATAAAAGGTTAGTTTCCCTCTTATTTACTCTAGTTACTCAATGAGTACTCTGTGATTTGGCAATCCTTGATGTCACAAGGAGGTTCATGGAAAAGAAAACAAAAATGTCCTTGTGAGACAGAAACCTCTACAGGACAAAACATTTCAAACTACGAACAACACTCTTCAACTCCAATAAAGTGTGGATGTTAGAAGTTTATGTGATAATAAAGACAAATGTCAACAAAGTCAATCAGCAATGTCAAGTCGAAAGGGACCAAAACCATCTCAACAACTGTGCAAATCAACCATAAAGGCAACGGGAAATAGTCTTTGGTGAGCCTACATTTGATAACGTGTGCAATGCTTAGATGCAACCAGGTCTGCATTCTTATTCAAGCTACGCCTGTTATAACTAAACATTTACGATGCTCCTTTCATTTGCAACAAATGTTCATGTTTAGTTATTTTAGCAGTTGTTAATTTATGAATTGATAATCCTACCTGTCAATTTGCTGTGAATTGTTTGAGTTGCTTGAGACCATTGAAATGACCAAAAGCATGGGAACAGATAACACTACATAGGATTAAACCTTTGAAATATGAAATAGTTTCAGGGATGGGCTTAGCCTTTTTCAACTAAGAGTATATGACAGGACAGTTTAGTCAGGAAGCATCTTCAGATGGAATAAGTTCTCCCTTTTTCTGAATTAATTCTGCTATCTTGAATGCCATGTGAACTGCAAATGCTCACATATTCTCAGACAGCATAAAACTGACTCAGACCTACACCAAAATATATGTGACGTCATCAAGTGACATGTATTCTTTTCATTCCAAATCAATTCTCAATGCTAATTCCAAGGGAGTTATGTTTAGTTATTAGTTACCTATAGTGGCTTAAAGCCGCCAAAAGAAAAACAAAAACGGGAGGGTGATAATCTGCCCAACATGCTTTTAAATTTACTGTATCAACAACCTTTCCTATGTTCTGTAATATCCACATGTGTTCTCCTTTTCAGAATGGTTCATGATTTTCAAAAAAACCTTGACATTTAGACACCAAAATATGTCTCTCATGCTCATCTCTTACAGTCTGTTTGAATTGTTTAGTAATTTCATACAACCACAGTCTTGTTGTCTTCTTTTTGTTTGTTTCAGTTATTTATTTCTTGCTTAACATCTCCTCAATGAAAGTTTCCCTTGTCGTGTCTAATGGTGTTCCACCCTCAGAGGCCCACATTTTACAGTCATACCAATGCTTGCACAATTGGATAAAATGTGAACACAATGGGAAACAATGTATTCACCTAAGCCAAAATGTAATATGTTTTAATATAATTGGTTAGTGTTTTAGCTCTTTTCTTCCTATTAGTTTCCCTTACAAAATGCATGTGACAAAAGTATCTAGAAATCTGGATTATGTCAGGCTGTCCTCCAATTTTGTCTGTTATTTTTCAAATAACTATCCTAAATTGTCTGTTGATTGTAGTTCATGGTTTGTCTTTCATTCATACATTAATCATCACATACATCCATTTTTTATCTGTACAAACGCTTCTGTTTGAACTTTTATTTGTGGTCATCGTCATGCCACCATGTCATGCCTCTCCGTTAGTTTCCTGTCCTCTTTTCTTTGATTGGTCTTGAGTCTGGAGTCTATCAAAACACACATCATCTAAATCTTCATGTTCTATCTCACATACACACATACACACACACACACACCCATACACACAGACTTTCACTCTCTGTTCTCTCTGCTACCATAGGTCTCTCTCTCTCTCTCTCTCTCTCTCTCTCTCTCTCACTCTATCCATCTATCTATCGCGCTCATCCACAGCCACACTCTTCACACACACCTTTCGCCTCTCTTATCTCCAGAACTCTGGCCACAAGGACTGTGATGTCCAGTATGCGGAGCTGGATACTGCAGCTTTGGCCTCCTCTCCCAGCCCACGAAGCTCTGCTCACACTGGCGGGGACCTGGTCGAGTATGCAACCATCCAGCCTAGCTCACACTAGCGCATGCCATTGTAGGCCTTTCCCCTAAGACTCTGGCCTCAAGGTACACATGCAGAAGCACCCCCTTTTACTTCTCCTCCATTTACTGTCTTTTTTAGTTAATCTCCTCACTTTCTCACAGAGCACTCCTTCAATGTGTCCTCAGTGTCTTACCCCTTGCTTTGTTTTTTTTATTCCCCTCTTCTTGGGTTTTCTTTTTCAGCTATACGAAAACAAACCATAAAGATAAACAAAGCTCAACAAATCAAATAACTAAAAATTACCACAGTGTAATTTTTGGGAGAACATTTTCAAAACCATTCAGTGGTAAACAGGATTAGTTGCTGGTTGAAGAGCAACTCACAGAATCTTTTGTGAGAGCAAAGAAAGCAATATTATTTTAGTGGAATCTTAAAGGTCTTTTATTTTACAAAAAAATCACAAATAGCCAAGTAAGCAGAACCAATCTTGGAACTAAGAAACAAACCCAGAATTAAAATAAAAATAACCTGTCTAGTCATGATCACTCAAATGTCAAACACTCAAAAGTAGTAGCTTGCCCCTTCCTTAACCCCCACACATGATTTGAGCATGACTCGGGTGCCTGACATGGAATAGTTTCACTCAGTTCTACTGTCCTGACCTGACTGGATTTGAGCTCATTTTTCACGGATGATTCATTTTCAGTTTGGTAGTTTTTGTGATTTATAATTGCATGATCAGTCTTTGCATGACTTTGTGTATAGACATGTATGGTATTTTTGTAGTATAACTATTAGTGGATGGAACTGAAGGTTCTATACAATAATTACAGATTAAAAAAAAATGTTGGTGACAAATTGAGTTTACAAAATGTGTTCATACATACCGTAAAGTAAAAGTATGTTTTATACAGAGAAAAAAAATGGTGATCCAAAATACAGTTCAGAATAACAATTTACAACAGTTTAAATCAGACTAGTTTGACTAACTGTAGTAAACACAAACACTAAGATATCAATTCTCACACCTTACCTGGTATCTACTCCATAAAATAATGTTGACAGATCACCAAATTTCACATTCACAATAAATACAAGAAATTATAAATGAGCACAACTTCATTGAGTAAGTACTATACTAGTAAGTACTATATTAGTAAAATACTACTACACTTACAACTGTAACAAAGATGCTGTAATATAAAGCTTTAGCAGATAGGTAAAAAACAAATGCATTGGCAATGTAGTATTTTTAAAAGGGTGCGGATTCTGTCTTAAAATAATGGCTCCAAACTCATTTTGATGCTACTCTGACTCGCAGTATGGGAAATGGAGTCTCTGATCATTAGAGAGAGACTATAGAATCTTTGCCCAATTATAGACATTTCCTCATTATAGGTCCAAAGTATAATCATATCATAAAGGTACATGTTAGCTCTTTGTTTTATACTTCATGTCTGCATCTGGCATCTTACCCTAACGCGTAAAATCCTTCTCCTCTGCATTCCATAGTAATGATGTAATTTCGCCTATAAGGAGTGCAGAGTTTATGTCACTATATTTTTCTTTATGAATACAGTACTGCCAACAGAGTGGGAGTCATCCTTCTCATAGATGTAAAGATACTTGGAAACTCTTTGTAAGTTATACTCATTCTCATTCCATCCTTCTTTTCCTATTTTTTAGAGGACATGGGCCAAACATCTTTTGCAAGTTTCTGGTGTGCATTTTTACCGTTTGCACCAGAAACTGTCTCGTGCTCACCACCTTAGAGGCTCCGCAGGAAGCAAATTATTTTAATGGGCATAAGTGCTCAAAGGACACCCATTTATTTTATTTTCTGCTTTATGGTTATCACTTTATTTCTACCTACCATTTCAGGTTATGGCATAGTAAAAAAAACCTCATTACATTAATATAACATTAATATTGTAAAACCTATAAGGACTTCACTGTAATTTCCTGAACATTATTTTCCGAACTACTAAAGAGGTTAGCATGTAATCAACATAGTACAATGCATCGTTCAACATCGTTAACTACTGACATGTGCACAACCCAGGGTCTATTTATGGATGACGAGTTTCATTTAGGAGCAAAATTACGTTAATCGGAGGAGTTTTGAGCTAGACTGTTGTTTGCATTAACAAACTTAGTGGGCCTCTAAAGCCCCACCCCCAAAATAGGCCTAGTGATGCCGTTGCTAATGAGTATACAACTGCAGCGCATTGTCGTATTAATAAACTAAACTCATACTGTATAAAATTATGTTTATTTGTAGCACCAAGCAATTAATCTTTCACATAACAGCTGTCATCTCTTCACACAACATCAAAACTGTAACTGTTAGTCTATCTCAAGACACAGTTATGGCCATAAAAGTAGCTACAGGGCATTCACAAAAACCTCTCCTTGAGACACAGATATAAGACCACTAGCATCACCAACACTGACACATACAGGTAAACACTATGTATCATGTCACATGAACTTCATTAAGAGGTTGTGATATAGCTGAATGCCTTTCAAAACTCACACCTCTGGTGGGAAAGTAAATGCACTCATCTGTTTGATTATTTTAAGAAAGTGGGTGCATTGTTGTCTCTTTTGCGGTGTCTTTGTCTCTCTTTCTACAGAACACTGGGAACCGTTTCGAAGAGCTATCAACCCCGACTGAATATGTGAGCTACCATCATGCCTGCAACCAGGATCACCATATTGAGATACCGGCTTCCTCTTCCTACACTCCTATCACCCTCCTGCCCCAGAACCCCTATCCTCCACAGCCTCCTAACCCACCCATGTACACCTTCTCCCCCAACCCTCCTGCCCCACGCCCCCCATTTACTTTCCCTAAGGAACAGTCTGTTTGATAGGCTGAATGGCGCATCCATGTGCTGCCCTGCTCAGGAGAACATGGCGTGACAGCATCAACAGAGAACAACAGTATACTGTTTTCCATCTACAAAGTACCATAGAATTTATGCCTCTTTTACGCTCATCCTTTCATTTGGACCGCATGAAAGTGTGTGGGCATTCTCTCCTAGAATGATTAAAAGTGTTTGTGCATTGTGGACCTTAATCCTTAAATATTGTGCACTGCATGTTACAAAGACTGTCGTTAGGGACCCTCACCATTCCGTCCCATTCTGGAAACACAACCGCTACTTTACCTGCCAAGACCACTTCTCCTCCCTTGTATTCTAGAACACTCATGAGTCATTGGTGTCATCTCCCTGGTCTATGCACTGTCACTGTATCCCTGCATTTATACTTGTCTTTACTTTGCCTCTGAGTCCCTGTACAGTACACACTGATGTGTCATATAGTTTTTTTTATTCTCCTATAGTGGTAGTGATTCATTTTTATTCATTGTTTCACTTTTGTATGCTCCTTCACATTTATGTTTTGCACATTACATTTGCTTGCATTTCAGTGTATATTATATGTGATTCAGTGTGTACTCGTGAAAGTACATGACATTTGCATTAGTCCCAATTAGTTTTTTTTATTATCAAAATAATGACATGGATACATCCCTACAGACATCAGCCACAGGATAATTACATGGAAAATGACAGTGCCTGTTTTAACCTATGGCTTCCTTCAACACAACTTAGCCATTTATATGCAACAGAGACATTAACATGGATCCAGGATGATTGAGTTGTTAGCTTACAGGTACATAATGAGGGTTTAGACTGTCTTCCATGCCAGCAAATATAACGCAATGTATGTCTGTGTTGTGTGCAAATTGCTTATTCTGTTTCAGGCATTATTGTATTTGTCTTAGCTGCTATTCAAGCCATTAAAAACACAAACAGATGCATAAAAAAGACTTGAAACAAATAATCAAGATGCATAAAACACACAGGAATCATGGTCGTTTCACTGCTCCTCAGAATTATATCTCCACTGTATGTGTACTCTACCGCTCCTCTAATGTTCTTTAAAGAAGTCCAGCCAACGCTGGGAATGTTGTGTTCACTAAATCATAAGAGAGAGAATTAAGGGCTCTATTTCAGTTTTCTACAAAAATCAGTGGGCGAAAGCTTCTCGTAAAGGTGAAGGCGGGAAAACAGCATGCTTTCTGTTTTAAAATCTTCCACTTTGTTACCAAAGAAATAGAGCAGTATATATTCACTCTTGGTTTTTCCACTAAGGTTTACAATCATAAACTTTTGTATGTGGAGGCAAATAAGAAAATCCAAAAATGTACCTGATCATCCTACTTCATCCTACTAAAAAAAACTAGACACACACACACTGAAATGAAAAGTCATTATTGTTAGGGAGCACAATAGTTAGAAGAGGCTTAAAGGTGCCTATGACAGTCTCACATAAAAGTTATTAGAAAATAGGCTGGGGAAAAAAAATAATGCCTCTTCAAATTTGTGTTAGAGTGGTAAAAGTAGAATTTCCCCAAAACATTTCAGTGTTAACATATAGCTGAAACGAACATATACCACAAATTACAAATATGATGTCCTCTCAGACAATCTCTACAGCACACAATAGATCTCACATTATTTGCCATGTCAAATGTATGTTATAAAGAAAAAAAATGTGTTTGTGATCAATGTGAATAACAAAATTAATTGTAGAGATGTTGAAGGTTGTTAAAATGTGAGCTTTACCAGTGGTTATTTGGTTCAGTTAAATTTGTGAGGCTACATATTGTGTGACCCTGTTGTCTTGTATTGTTTTCTTTCCTTGAATGTGCTAGTGTTTTCATTAAGTCCAACATTTGTTTCTGGTTACAGTCACAGAAGTATTAAAAGGATTGATTGAGTTATCTTCAAGTTGCACATACTTAATAGTTGTTGCTTTATCTGATTATCACAAATCAGTCATCACTTACAAATAGGTCCCTTTGCTACTATATATTTCAATACAAGGTTTTTTGTTTGTTTTGTTTGTTTTAAAAGCACACACCATTTTTTTATTCCTTGAATTACTTTAGCTGCCATAGTTTTGTTTACCATTTTAATCCTTTTTATTTTGTACATACAGATTGTTGCATCTCAGCTACATTTTCTAACACATATGAACTATATATCTTTGATTATGTTTGTGAAAGATAAATATCGTTGGAGTTTACAGTATTGTGGGAAATGAGCTCTTAGTCATTGTGTGCATTACCACTGCTAGAGTTCTCAAGTACATGCAAGACATTTCAACTTCTGGTCTTTTTTACATGGGACTATGTCTAGTGTAAATATTAACATTATATTCCAGATGTGTTATAAGAAATTAATGCAGTTTAACATTAAACGTCACACTGTTAATGATATCACTTGGTTGCATTTCTGATTTCTTTCAAATTGAAGAAAAAAAAGAGAACCAAGAGAAGACCTTAATTTTTAGTTTCTTCTTTCCTGGCACTCTTCCCTCCAATTACACCAAAAAAAGCTGGACAGTAACGTGGCTCAACCTATCAGTTTGTAAGGTAGTGATTCTTTATTTTGGCTCCTTGTATATTCAGTGATTCTATATTTTGGCTCCTTCTTTATAACTCTTTCTATTGATTTATTTGTAACATACAGTAAGGCTATTGGAATGACTACATGGTAGTACTCAGCAGTTCAAGTTAACTTCGGTTAGCTCCCATGTAGCAAAAATCGAGTTGCCAGTCTTAACCTACCGAAGATCACCCACTCAAGGTCCGATGACAAAAGTGTGTAGGGAAAATGGTCTGCATTTCAGACTGCTTCGTCACCACGAGAGTTTGACAGGCACAATTATTCATTCAAAAATTGCATGGACCTAGATCTCCATATATGGGCAAAGATTCTTTTTTGTATACAAAAATATATGCACCTATAGGCGAACTTCAGAGGTCTATTCAAATTGTGACACAAACCATAGGTATGATTCCTTCCCCCATCCATGCGTTGTATTACCAATTTGAGTGGGAGAATCCGGTAGAAGTTGCTGGAGCTTATGAATAGTCTTTTGCTACAAGGAAGCAAATCAACAAGAAGCTCCAAAGAGCTATATATACTGACAATGTAATGTTTCACGATTCTCGCGAGATGTCTTCGGGTCACTATTCTTGAAGTTGCATGGCTGGTTTTCTCATTAGCGACTCACTACAGTTATGCTAGGGGAACAATGCAGCCGGTCGTTTTGTGTGCCTGTCTGAAGGCCTGTTCGCCCAGCACTGCTTTGCTTGGGATATTTTGATAGCCTTTGAGGCTGCTTTCTGCTATTGTGTTAATTCTTGATATACAACCTCAACAGAAAAAGTTGGTACGTTGTGTAAAATGCAAATAAAAACAGAATGTGATAATATACAAGTCTTGTAAACCCATATTTAGCAGCAAAAAGGACATAAACAACATATCAAATGTTGAAAATGAAACTTTGGATTTTCATGGAAAATGTATGTCAATTTTGAATTTGATGCCAGCAACATGTTTAAAAAAAAGTTGGAACGGGAGTATGTTTACCACTGTGCTGCTTCACCTCTAATTTAAAAAAAATCTGTAAATGTTTAGGAACTGAGGAGACCAGTTGCTAGAGTTTTGAGAATGAAATGCTGTCCCATTACTGCCTGATATGATTTCAGTTGCTAAACAGTATGTGGTATTCTTCTCATAACCGTTTGCTGTCCCCACTCCGTTCTGTGATTGGTTCCTTTGTTGAGGTGAAAACGAAGTCCATGGAATCCAGGCTGCCACGCAGTTTGAAAATCGCGTGCGTAAGGCAGCATGGGAAAACCCAGGCTAAGTCTTCCCTGGAAAAGACATGGCCGGGATGGCAGTATATGTTGCTCAAAACCTGTATTCATCATTTAGAATTGATTGTGCTTTGCCAAATATGCAAAATGTTCAGGCACTAAGTGGGATAGGTTGGATACTTGGATAGACCATCTCCTCTTTAGCCCAGATGAGTTCGTGATTTCCAAAAAGAATGGCAAATTTTGATTGGTATAACCACTGGACCTTTTTCTAGGTTACCTCAGTCAATTTAGCTTAGACCCAGATAAGATGGTGGTATTTTCTGTATGTCTCAATACAATTTTAGCGATTACAATTTTGGCTGCAGTTTTTGAATTGAGTATAGACAATGCACATAGACAATGGTTATCAGAGGTTTTCCTGAGCCCATAAAATGACCACGACCATCCAATTTATTTTTTCAGCTCTTTCTATTGTTTGCAAAACGTTCTCTGGATTCTCTGAATGTTTTAATAATATTTTGTCCTGTAGATGACAAACTCCCCAAATACTTCCCAATTACATATTAAGAAGCATTAAAATGACATTGTTTCATCATTTGTGCACACAGGTTTACACGGAGTGATGAATACCCCTACACAGGCTTGGAATTTCACCATTTTAGGGGCAAGGCCACTTGGCCTTCAGTTGGGCATATTTGGTAGGGGGCACAAAGGCCACATGTCAGGGCACAAAGGCCAAAGTTAACTATACAGTAGTAGGCTCTAAAAATGATCAAAATTGTATTTAGCCTATTCACAGCAGTAGACCTGCATCACTGTATGAAACATTACAAAAACATGAAACATGACATATTACATAGAACTGTAAATCATCTGATAAACTAATATTTACAGATATCTAGGCTATATTTAACATTTACTTTATATTTGGCCTGTTATGAAATCATGTATTGAACAATTTAAGCACAGCTCAGCTTTAAGAAACTCAAATAGCCTAGATGCATGCTTAGCATTTTGTGATCATTAAGGCTACTTTAACAAACTCTTAGTCAGCTGTATATCCTCTGATTTTAATATTTACCGATATCTAGGCGATATTTGTAACATTTACATTTTGTATTTGGCCTGTTATGAAATCACGTCGAAAAATTTAAACACGTTGTGAAACTTAAAACCCAAATTTGTAGACATGCATGTCGAAATTAGCTGCAAATTCAAAACCGGATTACTCTGGAACGGCTAACTGTACAGGGGACTGCTTTAAACCGTTCGTGTTCGGTAAGGTCTGCTGTTTATTTTGATATATGGTTTGCCATGTTTTGAACGAAGGGTTCGTGAAGTATTCCACCAAGATGAATGGGTAGGGAGATAGGCGCAGAACCAAGAATTTATGATTCAATTTAATCATAGTATTTATTTGTCTCACGAACCGTTCACCAAACGGCTAACATCGTTTACAAGCTGAGAAAAAGCTCTTTCATGTGATGTGATACTTGTGATGTCTGTATGATGAGTAGGCTACTTTGTGAGTACTGTAGTTAAACTGAGAAGAATGGGTGAATCTGGACGCACTTTCTTTCTTGCTGTGCGCTGTCACTTTCTCCACTGCATAAAAGACTACATTAATTTGCGCTGTGAATGCTAAGATTATTTTGTCAGGCCATAGGCTAATAAAATACGCTATTAGTCGGACGCAAACCAGAATATTGAAATAAGGGGGCACCAAGGCCACAGTGGCCTGTAAACCTCTGATTTTCAAAGGGGCATCACGGCCAACGCAAGGGGCAAAGACGGCCATGGTCGTCGTGAAATTCCTACCCTGCCCCTACGTCTTTACTACTAAGAGACCCTGCCTCTCTGGGATGCTCTTCTTCATACCAAATCGTGTTGCCAGTTATCCTAATTAGTTGTGAAACATTCCTCCTTTTTTTTCTTTATCATTACACAAATTTTCCAGCATTTTGTTACCCCTGTCCCAACTTTTTTTGAAACATGTTGCTCGTATCAAATCCAAAATTAACATATATTTTCCATGAAATAGTCAAATTTGTAATTTTCAAACATTTGATATGTTGTCTGTGTCTTTTTTGCAACTAAATGAGTTTAAGAGATTTGCAGATTACATTCTGTTTTTATTCACATTTTACACTTTCTGTTTTGGGGTTGTAATAAATAGTGAATTGTTAAACACCCATACTCCGTGTTCCCCATTCTTATGTTGCGTTCACTATGTGTGCGTAAAACAGGGGTTTGTGCACAATGGTCAGTGCAATGCAATTACACAGTACAATGCACTTACTGTATCTTAATTAGGAGATAAAAAAGTCAGAAAAGGCAACAAAAGAAACACAATAGTGAAAAGACAGTGAGTTTCAGTAAATAGAATGTGAAAAAGAGAAGGTATAGTCTGCAGTTTCTACGGACTGGCGATTGCAAACACAGCACAAACAGTGCCAATCAGTCAGAGCCGGACAGTAACGGAGTACATTTACTTGAGTACAGTACTTGAGTACAATTTTGAGGCATCTGTACTTTACTCGAGTATAATTTTTGGGGAGTACTCATGACTTTACTCAAGTACATTTGAGAGGCAAATATTGTACTCTTTACTCCACTACATTTCTATCCATGTGAGTACCCATTACTACTTCTAAAAAAAAGGAAAAAAGAAAAATCTCAGAAACCCTCAATTTATAGAGTGGTGAAGTCCCGCCCCTTCTACTTCCGGTCCATGGGACCTATCTTTCAAAAAATTATGAACGGGAGTTAATGGAGAGATTAGAGAGATAAGAGATTATTTTTCGGTCCAGTTTGAATTGTGCCACAAATTTCACATATGATGTGTGTGAATTTAAAAGATAATTTTTCACGTCAAGAAAGTACTGTTGTTCGATAGACTTCAAAAGCTATGTTGGTTTTGTGCGAATCCACTCAGTGGACTACATCTCTCGTCTCAAACGATGTACATCACCAACGTAATGAAACGATAAGAGCTGTAATGCTAGTTAACGGTTGCATCTTGCTGCCTGCTATGTCACTTAACAGTATGTAATGTACAGTCTATGGACGAATACAACTTACCTGATGTGTTTAATCCTCTGACTCATGGTATTTTCTTCGGCAAGGAAAGCCCAATTAAGACCTGTTGCTGGTATGCTTGTACAATCTAGTGTGGCTGTGAATGAGCTAACGTCACTAGCGCGACTGATGGGTTTGTAGTCGTTGGAATTACAATCTTTCACAATGTTGCAATTCAATAGCTACGAAACAAACTGCAAATGTCTTTACATGAAAAATTGTCTTTAAAATTGACAAACATCATATGGGTAATTCAAGGCACAAGTGAACCGGGACCAGAAAATAATTTCTTTTTCGCCATAGACTGCCGTACTGCAAATCTTTTTGAAAGATAGGTCCCATGGAGGCAAACGGAAGGGGCGGGACTTCACCACTCTATTGTTTCCCTCTCAAACGTGATTGGATTGTGCAGGTGCCACTGATTGGGACAGCCAATCAGCAATCACCTTCAGCTTTCCGCGAAAGTCAACTCCATGGTCAGATTTAGATAAGAGACGAAACCTTGGACGAAACAATGGATGAAGACGCAGCAGGTCCATCCCGGGAATGTGCCAACCTATGGCCCCACCTCGCCAGACTATTTACATTTTCTGAACAAGTTAATGATAGTTTTCGCTTCAAGTGTTTCAATTAAAAAAAAGTATTTTGTATTTGAAATACGTTTTTTAAATACATGTATTAGAAATACTGCCCATCCCTGGCAACATGGTAAAAATATAAAAATGACTTGATTTTACTTCCAATTCATTTAACATTCTCCAAGGTGTTAACATTATCATTTTTCATAAATCCATGTAGGACGTTTCTGTACATAAATGTAAGCACTGTGGCAGTAGTAATGCAATATTTAGAAAATGTAGGCTACTCTTGTACTCTTGATACTCAAGTACTTTTAAAAACAAGTACTTCAGTACTTTTACTTAAGTAGACATCTGACTGTTGTACTTTTACTTGTACTTGAGTAAAATTTAGCAAAGGGTATCTGTACTTTTACTCAAGTAATGAAGCTGTGTACTCTATCCGCCTCTGCAATCAGTGCACCTGCCTCAGTGTTGGTTTGTCTAAACACACATTGCTTTTACTCAGTGCCTGCCCTCAACTGCTAATTTCTTGCTCTACCTGCCCCCCTAACTAACCCCTTGTCCTAGACAGCTGTGCCACGTCGATATCTGTTTCAAGCTCTCACATCCATTAGTTTCATTCACCTAACTATTAGTCAACAGATTTGTAGCCCATGGGTTGTGTCTAACATGGATTATTGAAAAAGAATTAGACAGAACTGGGGGAGGCAGAGTCCTGGAACATTTAGAACAGTGGTGGGTGAGTCCATTATGTCTCGTGTCGTCATTGATTGCTGGGGAGATGGATGTGGTTAAGGTAGGTCAACTTCCGGATTCCTCACATCAACACACAGATAAGGAATCCATATGACAAATCACAAAGATTAAAATGTATACTTTTCATGTGGGTCCCCGAATGGCCTACTCACCCTTAGTGTGCCTTTTAAGCTAATAGTTCAGTACGACTAGCAACTAAGCACATTTTCAATCTACATAACCATAGTTAACAGTAACAAATATTTATGTATATATACTACTACTACATATCTTGAATTTTCCATAAGAGAGATTTTACATCAAATCTAAAGCTATTACTATACAATCAGTCCTACATTGATTCACTAGAGCAGTGTTTCTCAAATTGTGGTCCGCAAGCTATCCCAAGTGGTCCGTGAGCAGACGTGGTAAAATATAATACAGATAAGTTGTTTGCAATATTGAACCAACTTGTATGTAAATCCAAACGGTTCTGCAACACTATGCCTAAGTAAGCTATGCCAGTATAAATCATATGAATCCTCTGACACAATAAGCAAGATGCAAAGACAATAAGCAAGTTCATTGAGTAGGCCTATTGTGTAATATACTGTTGAAGTATGTCTCCTCTTTTTTTAGCTAGATGGTCCCTGAGTTTTTTTATTGGTTAAGTGGTCCTTGGTCTGAAAAAGTTTGAGAAACACTGCACTAGAGTGAAGTGAACAATGTACAACACATAATGAACATGATTTTGTAAGTTATTAGCATCATATATTCAGAGCCAAAGCTTCCAAGTTGGACATTTCAAAATTGCAGGAGCCAATATGAGTATGAAGGTTTTTCAACAAAATCTCAGTAGTTCTGTATATTCTAAACATGGGCACCTATGCTATAAGTTGAGGTACAGTATCTGCCACCAAGACAAGCCAATAAATCCATAAAATCAGTTATGAGTCTTATAAATCAGGTAAATACTTAGATAAATAAAATCCAACGTAACAAAGAAAAATCAACAATCCCAGTCATAAAGAACTCAGCAGGGAAGCTAACCAGCTCACCTGAAGAAATAAGGTGAAAAATGTTTTTTTTACCAGTTTTACAATAAACTATATTCTTCAGAAATAAACCCCAACCAGGAATTCATAGACTCTTTCCTAAACAGCATCAAATTAGCACAACTCAATGAGACCCAAATAAATAACCTGGAATCACCTATAACTCAACAAGAACTGTTTGATGCCCTGAAACAGATGCCCAATAATAAAGCACCAGGTCCGGATGGCTTCCCTGCTGAGTTCTACAAACAATTTTTGACCATCTTAGCTCCACTTTTCACCAGAATGATTAATGAATCAAAACAGAAAGGATGTCTTCCAACTAGTTCCACCACAGCCTCAATTTCACTGCTCCTCAAGCCCAATAAGGACCCAACATTGCCATCCAGCTCCCGGCCAATCTCTCTCCTCAATGTGGACAATAAGATAATCGCAAAAATGCTAGCACACAGATCAGCAGAGGTCACCCCATCCATTATCCACCCAGACCAAACAGGCTTCATTAAAGGCAGAATTTCATCCACCAACACCCGCAGACTGTTTAATATAATGTATCACTCCACACATTTTCAAGATAATACCATCATAGCAACTCTGGACGCAGAAAAAGCATTTGATAGGGTGAACTGGAGTTTCCTTTTTTCCACTTTAGGGAGGTTTGGCTTCGGGGAGTCGTTCATTAACTGGATTAAACTTCTATACACCTCTCCTTCAGCCACAGTAATCACCAATGGACATCACAAAGTTTCACTCTTCACCGGGGAACTAGACAGGGGTGCCCACTCTCCCCCTCTCTATTTACAATCATGTCTAAATGACTACCGCCCAGTAGCCCTGACGTCTACAGTGATGAAGTGTTTTGAGAAGCTTGTGAAAAACATTATCTGCTCATCCCTCCCTGCCTCCTTCGACCCCCTCCAATTTGCTTACAGAGCCAACAGGTCTACAGAGGATGCCATCTCAAACTTCATGCACACCACCTTAACTCACCTGGAGGAGGGGAATGGGAATTATGTGAGGATGCTGTTCATTGACTTTAGTTCAGCATTCAACACGATAGTACCTCTCACCTTGGTCACAAAGATAAAGGCCTTATGACTGAACACCACACTGTGTCACTGGATATTTGACTTCCTCACCAACCGTTCACAAGTGGTTAGAGTGGGGGGTCTGACATCTGACTCATTAACCATCAGCACTGGTGCTCCCCAAGGCTTTGTTTTGAGTCCACTGCTGTACAACATCTACACACATGACTGCAAAGCCAACAGTAGTCATACCTCCATCATCAAGTTTGCAGATGACACAGTGATCTTGGGCCTGATTAGTAAAAACAATGAACAGCTCTACTTGGATCAGGTTGATGAGGTGGCACAGTGGTGTCAATCTAACAGCTTGACACTGAATATCAATAAAACCAAGGAAATGGTAGTGGATTACAGAAGGAAGCAGCAGAACTACAGTTACACCTCACTAATGATCAGCGGGCAACCTGTAGAGAGAGTCACAAGTTTTAAATACCTTGGTGTCCACATTACTGAAGACTTAACATGGACTGTTAACACTCAATATGTTCTGAAGAAGTCCAGACAACGACTCTACTTCCTTCGTCAGCTAAGGAAATTCAAAGTTTCTACATCCATCATGAAGGCCTTCTACACTTCAACGGTTGAGAGTGTTCTAACTGGTAGCATCATCACCTGGTATGGGAACTCCACAGTTAGAGATTGTAGTACTCTGCAGAGAGTAGTGCGCTCAGCCAGAGACTTTCTAATGTGGAGACACGGCACTCAAAAAATACTCCATAGAAATGCATGGGGCTAGTTTGTCACGCCAATATGGCCGTTGTCTACACATATCCCACTCCTTCCTTGGCAAAATGTCGACATGTGAATACATTGAGCCAATCATGTGGTGTGATGTGAATACATTGAGCCAATCATATGGTGTGTTGTGAAGACATCGTGCCAATCATGTGTTGTGATCTCGCCGCTGGAGCAAGATTGGTGTCGTGAAGCCTTGCGCACGCGCAGTTCGACCCAAAGACTGTGCTCGATGAGTGCCCATAAAACGTTGGTATATGGCCGCCGAGTGGAGGGACTTGCCTAAAAGGACTTTGGCTCAGCTGAACGTACTATAAGAACTCAACTCCCTGCTCTACAAGATGTCTATGCCAGAAGAGTACTCCTAAGAGCCCAAAAGATTCTGAAGGACTCTTCTCATCCTAACAATGGATTATTCCTACCGCTGAAATCAAGAAGTCACACTATATCTGACTTTCTCACACTATATCTGAACTCACACTATATCTGACTTTCTCCAACTTTTGCACATCTCCATAGAACTTTTTATTTATTTTTTTGATTTCTCCTCCATCTATCTACCCATATCCTTGATTGCCTAGCCTTTCTGCCCCCCACCCCCATCCCCAACACACACACTTACATCATCACTGTCATCACCTCTATACATACAGCACACTGCTAGCAACAGTAAGCCTCCTCTACATACTTGCTGCACACTGCCCCCCCTCCCTACATACACAGCACATTGTCTTCAGGATCTTCTCCAACACACATCCTCTACATACTTACAGCACACTGCCCCCACCTACCCACACACACACTACACACACACACAGTCACTGCTCCACTCCCGCCCACACACACATCTTCACTGTCATCACTCACATACATCATACATACAGTACTCTACTTGCAATAGTAAGTCCCTTCACCATACTTGCAGTACACTGCCCCCCCTCCTCTCCCCTACCTACACAGCACATTATTTCATCAGGAAGCTTCTCCAACACACTTCCCCAACATTCTTACAGCACACTGCCCCCCAATACACAGCACATTGTCTCATGAGGAAGCTTTTCCAACACACATATTGCACACTGCCCTCTCCCCACATACACAGCACACTATCCCATCTCCCCTGTCATCCCCCCAACACACACACCAAGACCCCTGGCAGTTGGGTTAGCCCCTTGAGCCGTGGATCTGCCCAAGGTTTCTTCCTTGGTAAGGGAGTTTTTCCTTGCCCCTGTTGCTCTTGGGTGCTCCTTGTTGGTGCCCCCCCCAATCCCAATCCTCCCCCACCTTTCTTATGCAGCCCTTGCCACTTAATCTACTAAACCCCTCTAACCCCCAATAAATGCACAAATAGGCTGACACCAGACATAATTTCACTGCATTTCTTACTTCCAGTAACTATATGCATGTGATAATAAACTTCCTTGTATCCTTGTATCTTCATTGAACCCCTAGCAGCTGCCATCCGTCAGAACCCCCTCATCAAGGGTGTCCAGACTCCATATATGCATCATAAAATCAGCCTTTATGCCGACGACATTCTTCTCTTTCTTCAAGACCCCACAACATCAGTAAAAGAAACTATCAAACTCATTGACACATTCTCTAAAATTTCTGAATACTTAATCAATTGGAATAAATCTGCAATTCTTCCATTACATCCCAACAGATGGGATGTGACAGCCAACTCTTCACCTATTCCACTCTGCACTAACTATATCACTTACTTAGGGATAAAAGTCTCCCCCAGGCTGTCAGACTTATTTAGCCTAAATTATTCCCCTCTACTCACTTCAATAGATGATGACCTTCAACACTGGAAGAACCTCCCATTATCCATCATGGGCAGAATCTCAGTAATCAAAATGACAAAAATAAAAATAAACTATTTACTCTCTATGATTCCAACCCAGCCCACCCCACTCTGGTTTAAGTCTCTCGATTCATTAATCACTAAATTCTACTGGAAAGATAAGACCCCAAGGATCAAACTCACCACTCTCCAAAAACCAAAAGCACTGGGAGGACTAGAGGCCCCACACTTCCAGCACTATGCCCTGGCCAACCAGCTCCACTTAATTTACAAATGGCTACACCCCACCCCCTCAGACAACACCTGGTTAGACCTAGAACAAACAATCTGTAAAGAAACTAGATGTACCGCAGAGCGGTACAAAACATGACCGCCGCCCAGTCCAGCACATTTTTTCCACAAAAATAAATCACTGTCTCACTAAATTGCATTATCCACACTCAATTCTCACTGGTATCTGCTAGACAACAAGTACCAAAACATGATTAGTTCATAGATTTCACATGTAAAATTCATTTTATACAACCCCACCCCCATCTTGCCTGTTCATAATTCTGAGAAATTCTTGAATTGTGCATGTGTGCGTGTACACGTTTATGTTTATGTGTGTGGGTGTGTGTGTGTGTGTGCGTGCTTGTGTGTTTGCCTGCGTTTGTGTGTTTGTGCATGTGCATGCATGTGTACATATGTCTACATGTGTCATACGTATGATTACTGTGAATGTATGTGTGTGCGTGTGTATCTGTTTATGCACATGTGTGCACATGGAATGGGTTAACATGACCCCTGGAGACAAACATAAGGAAAAAATTGGTCATCCTAGGCCCTACGGTTCTCAAGATATTCACAGAAAACTGTGTCTTTCTCCAACTTTTGCACATTTTCACAAAACTTGGCATGCATTCGGAGGGTGTCATAATGATCCTACACTTTGAATTTCTTGCAGTTTTGACCATGTCAGCCAGAGATATTGTGATGAAAACACCTAATTTTTTGCTTTTTAATTTTTAACTAGGTGGCGCTATACATGAAGTGGTAATGGGATGGGTTGACATGCCCCCTTAAGACCAACATACAAAAAAAAGGTGGACCTCCTAGGCCCTACGGTTCTCGAGATATTCACAGAAAACTGTCTCCCGCCCACATTACAGGCCAGTTGGTGTATAGTAACATAAATTTATGTAACATAATTTATTGTGTGGCCCCCATGAACGGAATTCCACCTAAACTTGGCGTGCATTCAGAGGGTGTCATAATGATCCTACACTTCCAATTTCGTGCAGTTTTGACTATGTTAGGTCACAGATACCTGCGACATTACAACACCTCATTTTTACTTTTTTTGTGTTTAAATAGGTGGCTTATACATGAAATGAGTGGTTATGGAATGGGTTGACATGGCCCCTTGAGATCAACATACAAAAAAAAAGGTCCTCCTAAACCTTACGGTTCTCGAGATATTCACAGAAAACTGTGTCTGTCCTACCCTACTTTCGGGGGGTGCAGTCCAGCGGGGGCTACAGATCAAAACAAAAAACGATGGTTCCATGCTATCCATATGGGGTTACATGCCCACCAGTTTTAAATCTACCCCGGTCTTTCAGTGTCCGGGAATCCTTGACGAAATTTGAAATGCTTAAAAAAGAAAATAAAAAAAAATTAAAAAAAAATAATCTGACTAAACCTATATGACCGCCGCTTCGATGCGCGGCGGTCATAATTAAAATCTCAGATCTCCCTTTCTGCAGTCAGTCAATCAAAAAACATCCATCCTTCAAAGCCCCAACAATTTCATCTACTCTGACAGCCTGGTGGAGATTCTACCACATCACTGATTCACCTATAGCACCATCAATTCAAGACCCCAATTTGGAATAACCCAGATTTCACCGGCCAATAAAAAAAACACTTAACTTTCACACATGAATGGGAAAGGGCATCACTCACCTTCAACACATTCTTCAAGACAATAATCTGGCCTCATTTTCCTGTTTGGTCCAGAAGCACGGCATCGGGAGTAAACACTTCTTACAATACCTGCAAATTAAATAATCTATCCTAGGAAAAATTAACATCCAGACAGCTAACCTTGACATTCCCCCACCAATCTCAGAGCTGCTTAATATTCCCTCTCCCAAATTTACAAAACTTATATCTCGTTCAGAAAAAACAATTGGCCTGCCATATCACAAATGGGAATCGTACTTATCAATTACTCCCGGTGCCGACTTCTGAACCAAAATGTGCAAAAACTTCTACCTCATGACAAAGAATAGTAATCTACAACTAATACAATACAAGGTTCTTCACAAATTTCACTTCACTGCACATAAATTGGCTAAAATGGGGTTTGGTTCGGATCTATGCTCTCACTGCACACAAAATAACCCAAACACATACATTCATGTGGTTTGGCATTGCATTCCAATCAACCACTTCTGGATGAGTGTCACAAAATCTCTCTATTCCATCTTTGGCTGTCACATTCCAGCATCCCCTTCCTTATGCACACTTGGTGATACATCCACTGACTATCGCCAAAAAAACAATCCTCATGAACTGGAAATCTAGGAACAATGTTCACATCACTCATTGGAAAAACTTGTTAACAGACTATATATCATTAGAAAACCTATCAACTACAAACTTAATCAATACTCAGGATACAACCTCTCCTTGGTACCCCTTTATCATCTACTTACAGTTCTGACCCTCTTTGCCTGAGATCCATCTCCACACCATCATAACACACTTCATCAATAGATACACATATCATCGAACACTGGGCAGGGGATGGTAGCTGGAACTATTATTGTTATTATTATTATTATTATTGGGGGCCAAGCAGCGAAGCTGCGAGGCAACCCATAGTGATTCTACGTGTTATTATTATTTTAACGAAACGCTAATTTGCCATTGAACCATACAGTAAAAAGTTGGGAAATTTGGCACATTGATTCGGTTCAGTCATATGTTTAATTTCACAAAGTTTCATATCTAAACTTCTGAGTGCTCTAGCGCCACCAACGTTTCAGATTTTTTATTACATCTATGCACTTAACGTTTCAACCCTACACCACATTTTGAACATTAAGGTATATTTGGAATCCTTGGATGAGACCGAACTCGACGCACCCCATGACGTCAAATTCCGCCATGTTGGATCTTCCACCATATTGTATTTAATCAAAAACACTTAAGTAATCACAGGTCACAAAGTTTGTCCGATTTTCACGAAACTTGACGCAGATGATCTTCAGACCATGACTCACAAATGCATTGCTTTTTGGAGCCATTTTCAAAACCCGTCGCCCTCGTGACCAATCTAGTACAGGAAGTAAAGTGATATCTCAGCAAGGCTTTCGCGTATCAACACCAAACTCAGAACATGGTCTCAGGACCCAATTAGGAGGAGGCTGAATACATTTGATGACTTGATATTTGGTGGCGCTATAATTAGGAAAATTACATTTTGGCCTGCAACAGGTGATGTGTTTGGAATTAAAACTTACTAGTGGTGTCTATTAATACTGTGGGAGGTCCTAAGGCTGACAGATGTGAATTTGTGATGTCAACGTAATTGATCAGGCTGCCATATTGGATTTAATCAAAAACACCCAAAAGTTTTCAAAGGTCACAAAGTTTATCCGATTTTCACGAAACTTGAGATGATCTTCAGACCATGACTCATAAATGCATTGCTTTTTGGAGCCATATTGAAAACCTGTCGCCCGTGGTGACCAATCAAGTTTGGCGGCAAAGCCAAACAGGAAGTGAAGTGATATCTCAGCAAGGCTTTCGCGTATCAACACCAAACTCAGTACATGGTCTCAGGACCCAATTAGGAAGAAGCTCAATAAATTTGATGACCTTTGACCACTATGTGTCATATCTCAGCAATGCTTCCACGTATCAAAACCAAACTTGGTTCATGGACTCATGACCACATCCTGAGGACACACAATAATTTTAGCAACCTTTGACCACTAGGGGTGATATAATTTGCAACACTTTCTCATATCAACGCCAAACTTGGTATGTGGACTCCTGACTACAACTTGAGGACGCACAATAAATTTGGTGACTTTTGACCACTAGGGGTGCTATAATTATCAACACTTTCTTGTATTGACACCAAACTTGAATTGTTGATTTGTGACTACAACCTGACTTCACACAATAAATTTGGTGATGTTTGAGGTGTGCGTATGTGTGGGGAGCTATTGGGGTGTGTGGGGGAGGAAGTTTATCTGTGTATATGTGTGCGTGTGGGACGGGGGGGTTAATTGGGTGTGTGTATAATGTAGCAACATTGGGTTGCCATGACAACTCCTGCTCAACTGCTTGGTTTTTTATTATTATTATTATAAATAGCAAATAAATAGCATCCCCTTCTTCCCCTCCCCCTTTTATTTACATCTCTGATAATTTTACTAATTTCACTCTTTCTTTCTGCCTCTCTCATCGTTATTCTGCCGGGGCCCCATTGGATGGCTTGGGAGACTCGGTCCTGGCGGGTCGCTGTGTGGGTTTGGCATTGGTTGGGTCCTGTGGGTTATCTATTGGCCCTAGGCCCCCGTTGTGCACCCTCCTCATATGCTCATGCACACGCCTTGTCCTGGAAGCACACAGCACACTTTACTCTCTTTAAATTGCACTACATGTTAGGTGACATTCATCAAACATAAACAAAAACTACAAAACAGGCTAGGGTAAGAGTGGAGTGCAGGTAGATGCCTCATCAGGTGTCTGTCTGCATGCCTCACTTATTTTAATGCACACATTACAGAGGAGGCATACATCTTACACAGGGTAAGTGTGGTGTGCATGGGGAAATCATGACAGATATTCACCATGCATGCCCACTTCTTTTAATGCTACACACTAGATAGAGCCCTCAACCTGGCCATTCACATACATATTTAGGTCAAGAGTGGCGTGTTGGGTGGAGGTCTGGGGGCGAGGTGTGGTTGGTTGTGGTAGTGGGGGATGTGTGCATATGCTGGGGCGATGGGTGGCACGCAGGTCCTCCCCTCTGTCAGCTCGTCGCCGTATAACTGCAGGGGCTGGGTGGAACTGTGGCCATTAATGGGTGCCCAGGTTGTCAATCAGTCAGGCAATCAGTTATTCTTATTATTACACTTATCTTTAACAGAATAATTACAACTCCTCTCCTCTGAAACCCTCCCCCTTTGTGTTCCAGCTTCTCTCCTCCTGGCCCAACAGCAAGCCAGCCTTACACATTTGCACACACACACACACACATCCTCACACACTCACTACCCCTCACCCCCCACCCCCATCCCAACACCACCTCATTCACACCCTCAGAGCTACCATCCGCACCCCCCCAGCCCCCCTTCTTTTCATTCCGGTCATCAATTTCATCCCTGATAATCATATCTGTAATCATCCTGGACGCAAATCATCCTTAGCCTTTCTGTTATTAATGTTATGTTGTGTTAAGAAGCCAAGTCAATGTGATGTCTTGTTAAGTTACAGTATATGTGTTTGTGTAATGTACATCTGTTTGTCTTATGTAGTATTCTTGTGCATGTCGTAGTGTTGCATTTTCTGTTATGTTAAGAAGTTATGAGTCTTATAAATCACATGTGTTTACTTAATTCTTTACATATTTATGGACCCATCCAGAAAAAAGTAAATTAAATGCTCATCTTTATATTATAAATTTGACTTCTTCAGGTTAATGCCATTCAATGAAATACAAGCATCCAATATTCAGGATCTGGCCATATACACTATACTCAGACACTTACTGTAAAAGATCTGAACACAGGTTACTATGACTGAATCCTATGTCTATGGCAATGTCTATAGCTACAGTAGGTACAAAATATGGCATGAAATGTGAGCTGGTAAGACTTTATTTATGTGACCCAGCAGTTAATTCTTTCTGCGTAGGCTGTTTTTGTTAGATCATCTGGTCCAGAATAGGTTTATGCTGCCTCTTAGTGGAAAAAGACAAGCACTGACCCAGAGTGCTACAAAATGCCTGGTAACTTCTGGGCAATGGCCAGCAGTAGAGAACAGCTGGATTTAATTTAGTAGCAAACCATGACAGCCTAGGCAAAGTTCTTTTAGAATCATCATTAGCAAGCCTATCTCAGGAATAGTGCATAAAACATTAAGGACAAGTATACAAGTCTTTCTGTGTCTGGATTTATCTGTAGGAAGACACTAAGGATAGAGTTATTGTTGCTCATTCCAATAAAAGAGGGTACTTTTCTCTATACCAATTGCCGAGTCACAAGCTCTTGGAGCAGGTCTTGAATTTTGCTACTCAGAAACTCTGGGACACAGGGCAGGTAAGATGTGCATGTTTTGATGGGCAGTCAACTATGTTACCCCTTAGAAATGTCACTCTTACAAACCTAAAATGATTCAATAATCCCTATGATTTTGCTTCTCTGGGCTGCCTAAGTGTTAAAAGGGATTAGCAGAGTTCAACACTTGTCACCCAACTCATTATGACACCTTCTACAGACTCAACAGCAATATTGTCTGACTGCCTTTCACATGCTAAGCAGCAAAGCCCCCAGCTGAATGACATTTAACTTTGAAGATTAAATTCCTGCAACACAATTACTCAGTGACCTTTGAATATGCATTTAATTTCCACAGTAGTCTTGTACATTGCTATCAACACAAAAACTGACAGCAGATAGGCTATTACATGGATATTTGCACACAGTGGGACAGAGTCCGACAATTTATTACAAGATGTCATCTGCCAGCTAACCAATATACTCTACTGAAGTAATTCCAGGAATATGTGGATTTAGGAAATTTGTACCCAAAACAGAAGATTTGGGTACAAAAAGACATAAACTAGGTTATTATATGGCTCTTCAGAAAGCTGCAGAAAGTTCCATTGACATGAATGGGCCTTCCCAGGTACAGAGATTCGATAATTCCATATAATAACCGCTGTACAAAATGAACGACCACTGTCAATGGTAGCGGGTTTTGTGTTTCTGATTCATGTCTTTCATATCATTCCACAAGTAATCCCTTCACTTATCGCAATGGAACTCCATTGAAAGTGAAAGTCAGCAAGTAATACAGTATGTTGTTATGCAACATCTGAAACTTTTGCATTATATTGTTGTGGCAAACTATTTGTTTCTCAGCCATGAAAAAGGGTCCTGTTTGCTCTCTCGAGGCATATTTTCCAATAATGACCAGCGGACAATACATTTTGTCTTAGTGATTATCAACTATAATTACCCACAGAAATGTCACTCTTACAAACCTCAAATGACCCCATTGTTGGCAAATACATGAATGGAATGATGTGTATATGTTCTTTTGCTCTTTTTAGATAGAAAAATTGGCAGGAAAACAAGCAAGCTCAGCCATGCACTCGCCCAGACCCAGCAAACAGCAGCACCTCGGATCAGGAGTCGAGCATGCTAGCAATGAAGCTAAAAGCCCAGGCTGCTAGCTCTCTTGCCAGCACTACTCTTAAGATGTTGGGAGGGAGGTTCACCACAACCCAGTCTCACGGCAGTTTGTAAAGGCATCACATTAAGAAATCTACTAGAACAGGGATTCCCAAACATGTTTTTATGTAGAAAAGGTAGCATGTTCGCAATTTCACCAATAAGTCCTACACTACCCAAGATTCCAATATTGTTGATGCCCCAATATAAAGATCTGGCTGCAATTCCACTCTGACTTAGCCATGAAGCAGGTAAGTTTCTTCTCACAATTTACGTTGTGTGTGTATTAGATTAGCCTGGAATAATCCAAACTCATTCACAAAGTGAATATAGTCTGGTGATTTATGATTGGGATTTGTTTCCAACACTTGCATCGCAATCTTTGAAATCATTGATCCAGCCTTACCAATCACATTGATCAGAGATTCCTAACATTACTTCCTACTTTGCCTAAACTTTACAAACTAACAATAAACAGCCAATTAACAATGTATGTGGGTCTACCTTTGCTATAAATAAATGTCTGCATTTTTCCAACTGCAATTTTTGATGTTTGCAGGTAAGTTTTGGTTTCGTCTTCCACTCTTGTCGCTGATTGGCCTAACATTTTTCTTGTCTGAGGGAAACGGTTATGAACTATGGTGCTCCAGTAGCCTGGCTCCGCCCATCTACGTACTTCCGCTCAATTTAATTTTTCTTCAGTACTCCATCTGGGATAGCTTACTTCTCCCTCGTTTTTTTGGCTTCAGGACGTCTGATCCAATCTGCGAACAGAGGGCGTGGCTGATAGAGATTACGTTACACAGACATGGCCTCTGAATTTTCTACATCCCCACCCCCGAAGCAGACCGCTTCATCAACGTGGGGAGTGAAAAGAGCTCATATACTTATGAAATCTTTGACCAAATGTAAATAAAAGGCACAAAATAAGGTTGGGGTGAGAGTTATCTGTGTATACATTGAATTTAGGCAACCATATTTTTAGCTCTTTCCAGTTACAGAGTAAACTATTCTTAGCTCCTTCCACTAACAGAGTGTCACCAACAAAGTCACAGTCAAGCTGTCATACCTTCTATCACTTGTACAATTCTATCACTTGAAATACCACTAAGATGACAATTGGCTATGTTATACCATCCCCCTTCATGCAGACCAGAGAAAACCTTCGCTGCATTAATTGGTCATTATGTCTTTCTGGATTTGTTGAGGGGTTTTTGGAAAATTTTGTCATTATCTGTAAGTGTTTATGACCATTTCAAGCCTAATAGTGTAATTTTTTAGTGTTTGGATTTGTAAAAAAAATAACTTAATATCAGACCATGCTGCTGCCAGTTATATCCGGTTGCTAGCATGCTAGCTAGCCTCTTAGCTAAAGTAACATTTTAAACAGAGAAGTAATTTGTTTGTAATTTGCAATGACAACTAACTGAATGCAATACTGACATTCGTTAAAGTGGATAGTTTATCCTTAAGTGAACTTGCAACAGTATATTAAGTTTAAGTAAAGTTCCTCAACTGCTAGTCACTTGCGCATAGCTGTATTGCCATAGCTACTGCCATCCACTTGTAGGGGAGAGCCGGGACGATTGAAACACAGGACGAATGAAACATTCCAGTTTTCTCTGAGTGTAATTATGATAGACAGACGTCCTTTGGTCAAAACATAGAGCATGTTAATCTCCTTCAGCCAATCAGCCAAATATCTTCCTGCTATGTCTTTTATCACGGAGTTACAGGCGATAAAAGTAAACTTCATTAGCGGTTACATTTTTTTGATTATTAATGAGTGTTTTTCATTTAAAGGTTCGACTTTGTGTCCCAGTGTCAGTAGTAACATATGTTCTTACCTTAACTTTCACGAGTTGAGTCATATCTCTCTCATCTGTGGCGGTCGATTTTGATTTCATGGCGCCCCGCCACAGATTAGTCAATGTATGGGAAACACTGATGAAATCACTATAATACTTCTGCTTCTTATCACAACCCTTCACAACGCATGTTATAACCATTATTGTTCACAATCTACTTAACCACTACCTGCTACTTTGTTAAGTCAGCTCAAACTAACGCCAGCAGGGCAGGTTGTCTCTATTTACGGAAATGACTGTGTGTGGGCCTCGGAGGGGGAGGGGTCAGC
The DNA here is from genome assembly GCF_017589495.1 of Alosa alosa. Classification (NCBI taxonomy): domain Eukaryota; kingdom Metazoa; phylum Chordata; class Actinopteri; order Clupeiformes; family Clupeidae; genus Alosa; species Alosa alosa. Next base: position 5,537,309 of record NC_063203.1, on the reverse strand, counting down.
TGAGGGGTCGATCCAGCTCTGTGGTGGATAGGATCTACAATTAGGTGTTAACTAATATTACCACGCTAGCTTAGCTAGTACGCTAAGTACTCCCAAGTGCTATTGCAACACACATTGTAGTTCTCCTGTTTATTCGCTTGGAAAATCACCACGTTTCATGTTGTGTGACCTTACACATTTTTATTAACTACTCGTGCAACTGTATTTAAGTAAGGAAAACGTGAATGTTTTTTATTACTGCTATTTTCCTCCCTCTATGGCTACGTCTGAGCCCGCTAGCATAGCAACATGCTAACACATTCGCGCCGCACACCAGAGCGTTTGAGTGCACGTACGACACGGGAGAGGTATGACTCAACTCGTGAAAGTTAAGGTAAGAACATATATTACTACTGACATTGGGTGGTGTGTTCCTTTAATGCTTATTCAGTAGACCATTTAGTGTTCTCCACAATCCCAGACTTTCATATCGCATGCTTGTTTACATGGACAGCAAAACAAGCTATATGACATATGTCTTTGTCGAGCCTATTGCCGACCAGGCTGTAACTCCATGTATTTTAAGTAAATGCACTAATATCTCTGTTTAAACAATCATTTATGGAGGTGAGACATGGAAAAACAGTTTTAGGAAGATGGAAATGTAGTGTGTACCATGTGAATAGACTGTTTTTATGGAATTATGTTATGAATTATGAGAACTGTAATATTTGCAAAGACTGGTGTATTTGACATGTGTGCTGTTTGAGGCATTTACTTGAAACGAACAATGTGCATGCCTGTGGGACAATGGCTGGGGTGATTTGTGTAATGGACAGAGATTGTGGACACCTCTGGGAAAGGGGAAGCTATCAGGCATTGGTTGATTAACCGATTGCTTCTACCTGAGCAATGGGGATATTAGGTGAATGTGTGTGAGGTGAGGAGAGACCCACGGAAGGCGGACAGCACAACGAGCCGGGCGAACGCGGGGATGACGAGCTGACAGAGAGTCCACCGGCAACGCACGCTAAGTATCCCATTAGGGAAGTTTATTCTTCTGTAGCCTTGTGCAGGGGTGTAGCGATTGGGGAGACGATCGGGGCAGCTCAGCTGATGAGCGTTGTTGGCTGTTTACAGTGCAGGAGCGGAGCAGCGTGGTTACGAGTCAGAGGGAGGAAGAGGAGAATGAAGGAGGCTCTTCACCTCAACGCACGCAAGTATTCCGTTGAGGCAACTCTTATTTCTGTAGCCTAATCTAGCCCTGATATGGTGTGTTGTAGGCCTATGAGCCCACAGATTGCTGACAGGAGTTTTTGGCTTAGCCTACAGCTTCTGTGTTTATCTGCCTGGGAGGCAACGAGTGTCTGAGACTCACAGCGGCTGCAGTGTTGGCAACTATTTCAAATGGAAAGTACCTAAAGCCAGCTCCAAAAGTCGCTAAATGTCGCTAGATGACATCACGCACTAATTTGCATATCAATTACATCACCAGGTCGTGACCCCCCCCACCCCCCCACCCCCCAAAAAAACAGTGATGGCCCTTTAACTCATTGAGTGCCAAAAACGTAATATTACGTTTTTCCTTCCCATGCGTTGAGTGTCAAAAACGTAATATTACGTTTTTAGCTTTTTTTTTAAATTACGAAACTAGACACTCTAACACACCTTATATCTGATTTTGGGAACTCTGTGATGAATGGAAATAAAATATGACGATCGAAATCTGGACATTTTATCATAACTCGGTTGCCGCTTTGGGTCGAACCAGTGACGGATGCACGTCAAGTCAAAACTAGGCCATTTTCATGGGTCTATCACTAGGTGGCAGTCTCGCCATGTCTCGCTATGTCTCGCTGATCACTTCCCGGAAAGTTTACACAAGACGCTTCATATTTCATGAAAGACGTTATATCTCCATTTCTAGAAAAAAAAAAACAGCGATTTTGATGAAAACTAGCCACTGTTTAGCTTGGGATTTCTCAGAAACAGAGGCGTGTAGAAATACACGGTTTGCACCCACGAGAGCTTAAAGTCTCACCTTTTAATCGAGCCATTGTATGTGTTCATAGCAGTCAAATCAGTCATTTCCAACCTATTCCCAACTGCAATTTGCTTTGCACAGCTTGAAGTCTGATTAAAACTTCACCAAAAGCTACACACAATTTAACCTTACAAGAATAGCTATATTTTGGATTTAATTAGTTAATGTCCGACAGAATTTTTTCCCCTTATCCGACAGTCTGTCCTGCATTGACAACATTGAGGCTACATAGCCTGAACGAATGCTTTAGGTTTTTCTAACTTGTATGCTCGATTTTGAACTATCTGCTTGTGAATGAAGTTGTAGCCTACTTTCCTTTGTTGAACGGTGCTGGAAAGCGTGTCCCTGTTTCCCTGTCATTGCTCTCGTCTCGTTGACTCTGGTTGTAATCTTACCCGAAGTTGCTGCACCTTCCAATAACGTTGGAGCTGTTAGATCTATAGAACATCTACGTGGATAACATGGGCTGATACAACATAGGCCAGTCATTACTTTTATAATCATGGGGCAACGCTTTGGGCGAACTCGATGTAGGCTAATTCACAAATGAAACAGGCATGAGACTCTTACACAGCACAGCCGAACTCACTACTTACTCAGAAGAGTAAAAAGGGACGTTACATGCCATCACATCAGAGTCTCAAAAAGTCTCCAAGAACGCCAGAAAAAGTAGCTAGATTTGTCGCTAGTCACTTTTTACAAAAAAAGTCGCTTGGGGGGTCTAAAATCTCGCTAAATATGGCGACAAAGTCGCTAAGTTTGCAACACTGAGCGGCTGGGAGCGAGGCGATTGGTCAAGGGGAGGGACTTATACTCCGGCATTGGCCTCGGCTGGATTTCCATGACCTCCCGATTGGATTATTAGTATTTGTTTTTTCTTTCTTTTTTTCTGGTCGGCGGGGGAAGCCGACCAGTGGACATTTCTTCTCTGTTATCTGTTTGTCTGTCTGTCCGTCCGGATTCTGCTGCTACCTAATGCTGGACAGGAAGCACTGTGGGTGAGCTGGACAAGGAGTGTGTCATAGTGTAACCTGAGTGGTGTGCGGTTTGTGCTTGTGTCACTTTTATTGTCTCATGAGTGTGTTGGTTTATGTGTGATACATTTAGTGTGCAACTTGAACTATTTATTCACTTGGCGGCTAATCTTTTAAACTATGTTCTTGCTATTTGTGTAACTTAGTTACCGTTGTCCATGCCTGTCCCACCGCCCTATGTAGTATTCCTTGTTAGAGCACTTTAAGATCGGTGGCAGAGAACTCTGTTGTTTGTCTATGAATTTAGAGCCTGTTAATAATAAAAGTATTGCCTTTTCAAATTTCTGTGGTTTGTGAGTCTGGGGGGAGTTCATTGGCCTGTAGTCCTGTTAAAGGGCAGCGACAAAAATATATTTGGGCCTGGGTAGGGGGTTGAGTTTTCCCATGTGAGAATGGAGACTGACGGCCTGTGGGTCGTTAAGGGTACTTGGATGTGCAGTGGCCTAATCCACCCCATGTAAAAAGCTAGTGAAATGACATTTTCAACAATAGAAACATGATATAAATAGGAAAGTTTACTGTTCTAGCTATAAAAATGGCAGAATTATCCACAGGGCATGATATCAATAAACCACTTCATACACGCATCACGATGATGGCAATGAGTTGTTAACAGACATGCACGAAGACGTATAGCCCTGCAACAATCTATCTAAAATAACACCTTTTGGGAGTACCATTCATGATATATCCCAGATAGCAAAATCAGATTGGCAGATAGCGGACCGCTGGTGGTATGCCACCGGTGGCGTGCCACTTGTGGTCCGCCGTTCGACCACCATCTCTTTAAATTTAACTAAATATTAACACTTTGAATGCCTATTCCGCACTGTTTTCGGAAGCTTTGGAGTGCCAGCAATCTTGATCATTGTTGACGATTTTTGTAGAGCCACAGCGTATTCTATGTTATAGCTATGGACATATACTATGGCTTGTTTGAAAGGTGAGACTTTAAGCTCTCAGTGGGTACAAACCGTTTATTTCTACATGCCTCTGTTTCTAAGAAATCCCAAGCTAAAGAGTAGCTAGTTTTCATCAAAATCCCTGTTTTATTTCTAGAAATGGAGATGTAGCGTCTTTTATGAAATATGAAGTGTTGCCTGTAAAGTTTCCGGGAAGTGACCTAGCGAGACCTGGTGAGACTGAAAATGGTCTGGTTTTGACCTGACGTGCATGTGTCACTGATTCAACCCAAAGCGGCAACCATCAAAAGCAGAGTTTTAAGATTAAATGTCCAGATATGTCCAGATTGTACATTTTCATGAGTTTTCGATCATCATATATTTCATTTCCATTCATCACAGAGTTCCCAAAATCACATATAAGGTGTGTTAGAGTGTTTTTGGCACTCAACGCATGGGAAGGAAAAGGCACTCAATGTGTTAAGAAAAGTTAATAAAATGATATATGGATGTGAGAAAGTAAACCTCACTTCTCACTGTTACGTACTCCCCCATTGACTTTGAATTGCGTTACCTGCGAGAGAGGGAGAATCTTTGGACATTTGCACACGCACGTACAGTACTTACACCCGCACGCTCCCATATAAACATTGACTGCTTAAATAATGATGTTATTTTGTGAAGGTGTATGGACGACTTATGAACACAGGGGTGATGTGTTTAAAGGGAAGGCCGGCGCGGGGCTATGTGCCATTAACGCATTTGCGTTCATTTTGTTTGTTTGTAACGCGGTTAGTCCGCGAACACTCAAAACTCATGTGTCACTGCTTATACCTTTATACTTTACCACCTCCATGACATGTACTGTAGTGCGGTACCCACTATTTCATGTCCCATTTACTCCCTCTTTCTGTTTAAAATCCTGGTTAACTCATACATACTGTTACTCACACATTTCCTGGTTCGCGGTCCGGTGTGACTGTTCCTATGCGGATGCGTGCGCCGCTGTAGGGGCAGTATTTCTCCCCGTCTTAGGGCAGAGGGGGCAAAGCATGGTACACAGGGGTGTTCGGTTTGTAGTAATGTTTTGTATGTATATGTGGGGTGTGAATAGCTGGTATAAATGTTGTATAACACGGTTTTGATATAATAAGAATAGTTTGTTTTCATTTAATGTTTATTTTGTATTTTTTGCCTTAGGCTAAAAATAATACCCTCATTGTTGGTATGGTCCAATCAGTCCTGAACGGGCCAATTTAGCCTAATACTTTGGCCTATTTAAGAGAGCCTCATTCTGCATTAGGGGAGAGAGGGTGAGTACTAGCTTGCTGTGAGGCTACAGTATGTACAAAGTATTTTGTTTGCCGTGCTAGCGTTTGGAGCTAAAAGCATTGTGCTATTTTGATTTTTTTAATTATTTTTCTATCTTGAAATTTGATATTGTTTTGGATACAACGTTGAGCTCTGGTTTCCGTGTTTTCCACCTCCACCATCTAAAGCCAGTGAGCCTACACATCCCAATACTTGGGGTGACGCTCCGGTCCCTCACAGTTAGTGGCAGCGGTGGGATTGTACGCTGACCGACACTGGCTAATAGAGGAGGAAAACGGCACCAGTCCCGGCGGAAAATGTCATACCAGAGACTAGCCAAAGATGACCCGAAGGAGGTTGAGAAGGACACAGATGAACTCCCAGATGGCGATGCTGGGGCCCAAGCATTGGGCGGAGACCAGACAGAGGGAACTGACCTAGCGTCCTTGCGTCATCTTCTTGAGAAGTCTCTGTAGACCCATGAGAGGTAGGCGTATAAGCAGCGCTGGAGGAGCGTGCAGATACAGCTGAACCAGTTGAGGGATGAGGTGGACGCAGAGAGGAGGCAGCCGCCTATAGCTCCACCAGGGCCTCAACCAGGAGCGCCAGTTCAGCCGGCAGCACCAGTACCAGCGGCGTCGGCGGTACCAGCACCTGCACCAGCAGCTCCAGTTCCGGCTCCGATTCCAGCTCCAGCGGCCCCGGTGGCACTAGCGGATCCTGCATGTCCTGCAACTCCAGCGGCCTGGGCCAGCTCTGGCATTCCAAGGTTCGAGGAGGGGGACGACATCGAACAGTACCTCACCACGTTCGAGCGGTTGGCCACTGCTTACCGCTGGTCCAGAGAGGACTGGGCAGTGTTTCTGGTGCCCTACCTCACCGGGAAAGCCCGCAGCACCTATGTGACCATGGATATGGACCAATCAATGGAGTACGACAGTGTGAAGGAGGCAATACTGCACAAGTACGAAATCAACGAGGAGGTGTACCAGAGGAGGTTCCGTGAACTGGATGTCAGGTCAGGAGAGACCCCCCGTGAGCTGTACACCCGCCTCAGGGATTTATTTCAGAAGTGGATTAGGCCGGCAAATAAGTCGGTTGAAGAGGTCGCCAAGATGCTCATCCTGGAACAGTACCTCCGCACTCTGACACCAGACATTCGAGTCTGGGTGAAGGAGCACAATCCCCAGAATGGTCAGAGGGCGGCGGAGCTGGTGGAGAACTTCATGTCGGCCCAGCGGGGCCACAAGCACTTCCGACTGGAGTCACAGCCAAGACCAGTAGCCCAGAGATAGCCTAGAGCCAAGAACCGGAGGTCCGGTGGTATGCTATTTTTGTGGTCAGGAAGGACACATCATGAGTGCCCGAACAGGAAGCCCAAGCACTCCAGCCGTAGCTGTATGCCCCGTCCAGAAGAGGGCGGTATAGGTTGTATGGGAAAGCTACAGACAATGCCGGTCCTTGTTAATGGAAAAGATGCCACTGCCCTGCTAGACACAGGAAGTACCCAAACACTTGTGCAGCCCCACCTAGTGGAGAAGAGGGACTTTGTGCAGGGTAGGAAGCTGAAGGTTCTGTGTGTCAATGGAGATGAACATGAGTATCCGACAGCAGAAGTGTACATACATATTAGAGACCAGATGTATCAAATGATGGTTGGTGTGGTAGAAAAGCTTAGCCACCCTGTGGTAATAGGCCAGGACATTATTGTGCTACCAGAGTTAGTGCAGTCCAGCAAACTGCACTGCACTAAGCCTGTCAGAGTTGCCTTTTCCAGAGGGGGAGAATACCCCTCCAGCCAAAACAAGGAGCAGAAAGACCAGAAGACAGCGGAGGCAGGCTAGGCTAGTGGGCAACCTGGAGAGAAATGAGGAGCCTTAACTCACCCAGCCAGAGGATGATTGGGGTGAGGTCCCAGATAATTTTGAGCAGCTGCAGAGAGAGGACCCCACATTGCAGAAAGCATATGACAGGGTCACACAAGTAGATGGTATGTCCACTGACATGCCTACTTCCCTGTCTGGAGAAGGCTATGTAGTGAAGGAGGGATTGCTTTACCATGAGCCAGGAGAGGGCAGAGCAGCTGGTGGTTCCGAAACAGTTGAGGGAAAGGGTGTTAGCCATGGGGCATGCCATCCCGTGGGCAGGTCATTTGAGCAACACCAAAAGCTATGAGCGTATTGCAGCCAGATTTTATTGGCCAGGGCTTTATAGCGAGGTGCAGCAATACTGTAAATCCTGTCCCAAGTGTCAGTTCACCAGCAAGAGGAAAACTAGCCAGACCCAGACAGGCAACAAGTACATTCTAGTCATCTGCGACTACGCCACCAGCTACCCTGAGGCATTCCCTTTGCGCAAGGTTACCACTGGTCCAATCGCACAGGCCCTTTTGCAGCTATTTTCTAGGGTAGGCATTCCCCAAGAAGTCCTAACCGATCAGGTCACAGCCTTCCTGTCAAAGACATTAAAACAGGTGTATAGCTTGCTAGGCATCAAGGGCATTCGAACCACCCCGTACCACCCTCAGACAGATGGGCTGGTTGAATGCTATAACTAGACTTTAAAGGGCATGTTGAGGAAGTTTGTAGCGGCCAATGGTAAGGGCTGGGACCGCTGGCTGCCTTTGAACTTCTGTATGGGAGACAGGTGAGGGGGCCTTTGGATGTCCTGAGAGATGCCTGGGAGGGACCTCAGACCTCCAAGTCTCACAGCATCCTCACGCATGTCCTCAAAATGAGGGACAAGATGGAGGAAAAGACCGAACTGGTGCGAGCTAACCTGGAGCAGGCCCAAACGCACCAGAAGGCCTGGTATGACAAGGCTGCAAGGCAGAGGCACCTCAATCCAGGGCAGAAAGTTTTGCTTCTTCTGCCCACCCAGGTGGCAGGGTCCATACGAGGTGGTGCAGAAAATGGGTCCAGCCACCTATGAGATTGACCTTCCTGGGAGAAGAAAACCCAGACAGACCTTTCATGTCAATCTCCTGAAAGAATGGCATGAGAGGGCCATGCAGCCAGGATTACAGCTCCGGGTGCAAGCTGTGGCGGAGGAGATAGATAAATAGATATCCAATTCAAGTGTCTCAGTAGCATACAGACATCACACACAACATGCACTTACAGCAGAAATGGTAAACATAAGTATAAATATAAACTAGGGCTGTCAATCGATTAAAAAAATTAATTGAATTAATTACATACTCTGTGATTAATTAATCTAAATTAATCGCATAAATATTTTTTGCTGTGAAAGTATTTTAAATATTTAAATTCAAATGAATCATTGAATAATCAGCATTAGTGACATTAAAGTTCAAAAATTCTTTTATTATTATTTTCACTGTTCAAATAATGGCCATAATAATCTATGATATGACCTAATATGCTGAGGAAATCAATTCAAAAGTGCTTCGGGAAGAAGTTTTTTTTTCACATACAAGGCATTTCAGGCCACAGATATAATCTAGGGGACACAATGAAAATTAATTAACACTCCCCTCAATGTCGACACTTATTTCTTTGCATTGATGTGCGACTATAGAGTTGATGAACTCCGGTGATATGCAAATACCTTGCTGCAGACATTGCAGAGGACTTCATTTTCAACACTTTATTTTTTATTTACACCATCAGGCCATTTTTAATCTCCTCTCCTTCATTTTACAGTCTAATTTTTACTGACTAGAACGGCTCAGGGTCAAAGGTCATACGGAATCGATTAATCTGCACTAATTTTTTTAATCAGTTATTTTTTCTCAAATTAATTAATTGAAATTAATCAGTTATTTTGACAGCCCTAGTATATAAGTATAAGTATGTATACTCTTTTGATCCCGTGAGGGAAATTTGGTCTCTGCATTTATCCAAATCCGTGAATTAGTGAAACACACGGAACACACAGTGAACACACAGTGAGGTGAAGCACACACGTAATGAGCTGCCTGCATCAACAGCGGCGCTCGGGGAGCAGTGAGGGGTTAGGTGCCTTGCTCAAGGGCACTTCAGTCATTCCTACTGGTCGGGGTTTGAACCGGCAACCCTCCGGTTACAAGTCCAAAGTGCTAACCAGTAGGCCACAGCTGCCCCCACCACCACTGGACTGGACAAACCTCGAAATTTGTTTAAGCCATTTGCCAGTGACCATGCGTTTTAGATCGCCAAAATATAGCCCAATATTTCAGTTTTTCCATTTCTTCTCTGTCCAGTGTAGTCTCTGAACGGCTGTAAGGGAAGGCAAATGACAGGTAGCAGCTTCCATGGTAGTACACATCCACAGCAAACACATCAAATGATTGTCCACTCAAAAGAAGACTTAGGGCCCTATCTTAACGATCGGAAACACAAGTAGCCTATCAAATGCAAAACGCAACTAGCTTTGTGGGTGTATCTCGGGCACTTTTTCTATTATACCACCAGGATAAATTACTCTTGTGCCCGACGCAAATCTAAAATGGGTTGGCATTACTCATAGGTGTGGTTTGGGCGTCACATGCAATAAATCAATTAGAGCGTCTTCTCACATTCCCTTTAAAAGCAGGCGCGCTTGTCCCATGGTGGATTGCTATTATAATGGCTGATTTGCCAGGTTCACGCCAGGAGTGGTTCACAGCCAATGAGACCGACGTTCTTGTCAGGGCCGTAAAAGACAGAGAAGTGTCATTGTATGGGACTTATGCTTTGGTTGAATAGGCATGGGAGGAAATTGCCACAATTGTTTCCATGGCTGGCATTTTTCTTTGTACATGTAAATAAAGAAATGTCACAAAGACATACTTTCCGATGTTTTGAGCTCACTCTCACTGAATCACAAGGTTATGAATGCATGGTGATATTTTTGCACTGTAGTCTAACATTAGATCGAGATTACTTTGCTTCACTATACCTCACTATAGACAATGCATCTCTTCTGTCAGATAAACTCTCCTCTTCCGTGCTGCTGCTGGGGCATTTGGGTTAAATGGCATTGGCACATGCAGTTCAACATCACGTCTCCTTAAGTCCTCTAATATTTGCTCATTTATGTTATCAGCACATCCATGATTAATGGAAATGTTGTGTAAAACACAACATGCCACAAAGACTGCTGCGACTTTTTTCGGACTGTACTGTAAAGTGCTACCGTGGAAATCCAGAGTTCTCGCAAAAGCATAATCTGAATTGTCTCTGCGAGATACTCTGGCAACGAGTAATGATGCATGTTACTTTTACCCCTTGCATCGCGAGGGACCAATCACGTTGATGTAGATGACGACAATGCTGCAATGAATCAGTCAGTAAACATTGGTCGTGGTGTTATCAAATTGCGTTGAAGTCCGGAATCAGTCAGTAAACATTGGTCATAGTGTTATCCAATTGCGTGCAGTAAGATTTTCAAATGCATGCTTGGTGTCGGCCTTCGAGTTGGACCATTTTCATTATTCGTGGCCAGACCCTTAATCTTTCTAAATTACCAGGGTCTGGATTTTCCAGGCTAGTAAAGTGCCTCCTGACCTATCTAAATACCTGAAGTGCATCTTCAGTATGCCGAATGTTCGTTCAATTACACTGCGTGTTTGTGTGTGTTTTCGATTAACTAGCATTGCCAGGAGATGGCAGACATCTGTCACAGCCTGATGGGTCAACCCAGTCTCACGTCTGACCGTGTCACTGTCACGTTAATTAATCTATTGGGACGTGTTGTGTAACACATTTCCTTGTTAAAAAACGTGTTGAGCAGGACGTAATTATTGTGTTACTATCACGTTGTATTACGCTTTCAACGAGCCAACAGAACCACGTCATCTGTCAAAAAAGCCTCACAAAATGGTGAGAATGTTATTTGATGCTTTTGACGTGCAGTTTAAGCCTTCTTTGAGTTGTGGGTTAGAAGGAGCCACCTACCTTCTAACTAGCAGGTTTAGAAGGCTGAACCCCAGAATCCAGAAACAAGAACCGAGCAGGGACGGAGAAAAAAGAAGAATCCAAATGGGAAATGAGGTGAGCCTGCTACTGCCGCTAGCATGATCATTTTGCTAGCAATTGAGCAAAACATTCTAAAGTTAATTTAACATTAAATAGTAGCCTATGCATGAGCAATACTGTGAATTCAGAGTAGGCCAATTTATAATTTAGCTACATGTAACGTGCATGATGTAATGTTACATTAATATGTAAAACCGCTGTTGTCTGTGTAAATTAACATTGTAATATTGTTAGTGTGGGCTACAGCTAACAGCTGGGAGGTATATCAGCCAGGCATGTATAATCCATAATCATGATGAACGTGAATAGATTTTGTTGTGAAAACGCGCATTGTTTTAGGCCACATATCAGGTCTAAAACAATTGTATTCTGACACAGCACTTCTCCAGATGTTAGATATTCACTTATATTATAATATAATATTGTATTTCTTTAAAGCCGGTGTTGCAGGTTAACCACCACTATTGATTAATGGGTACAGCACTCAATCTATGTATATTTAAGCAATATAGCACGAGTGAGTGGGGTTGGTCATGGATATTCCCACGGGTGTTGTTCGGCCGTAGCCACGAGGCCGGAGGCCACCACAAACGAAATAATCTGAAAACACCCCATTATTGTTTAAAAATGTTAATTTCGACATCGTTCTTACGCATCAAAAAATAGTTCCCTTTTCAATAGACAGCGTATTGGTTGCTAGGTAACCAACATTCCAGACCCACGGGTCTTTGTGGTTTACATGTCTTCTTGAAAGAAATGTTGAAATCACATTCATATCTAGGTTTGCTGCAGGCATGTTACAAGGACACTGGGCCATGTCGGGACATGGTACTGCAAAAAAAACGGATACAGAGTCTACATTGCAGAACCACTCAACTTTATTAATGAATAAATGTTACACCAGAGAGGGTTAAAGCGGAGCGAGAGGCGCAAATGTTCAACAAAACAACTTACAAGACGATTTATACAGACAGTATCTTCACAAAGTTTAGCGTTTGCAGCCATCTTGAATTTAGTCACGATAGCAGCAACTGGAATCCATGCATTTCCACTGAATTATTTTTGGAATCTGATCCCTTATCATACCTGTTCATTCTTACTCGTTGCTCGACTTATCGTGACTAAATTCAAGATGGCTGCAAACGCTTAAACTTCGTGGAAAATACTGTCTGTATAAATCGCCTTGTAAGTAAACTACCAGTGCTTTATCAAAGTTCTCAATGTCTCGCTTTAAATGTCAGGGCCCTCGAAGTCTACCAATGAAGTGTGGAGATACATTGAGCCTCGTAAATGGGTGTAAAACAGTGATTTATTTGCATGGTTAGCCCGATGCGAAGCACCACTATTGAAAAAGCTGTTGGTAGCATCGGCTAACTAGCCAGATTTTGGAGTGCAGGGGACAAGCCGAGATGGGCTATGAGACATACGCTCACACTCGGTATCATGTTTCAATACACTTTAGGTCAATATCACAATCGAATTCTCCTTTAAGCTGACATGCAATTGTTACCATTCTATTAAACCAACGTTCACCGACAAACAATCAGGAAGCGGTTCTTATTCCTACTCGGATACTAGGATCAAACACATGAAGTTGTATCTCCGAAGACATTTTGTGCAACAGTTTTGACTCGAAGTTTTAGCCAGGTTTTAGCACTGTAAAGTTGAATATGGAGCATAGCACAGGCAGAATCGGATGAGGACGACTGGAGGGGCGCCACAGTACTGTTAGCCAATCAGAGGCGAGGTCATGAATATTCATGAGCAAGAGGCAAATCCTGTCGTTCCTCCCCTCCCACCTTCCCCACCAAACTAGAACAGCATGAAATAGATGCAGGAGAGCATTTTTTTCACCAAAACCGGCTCACAGGGCATTCATTAATACTAGAGACCATGGCAAAATTAATGAAAAAACGATAAGATGAGACCTTTAACGGTTAACATTACTAGCCTAAGGTGTAGACATTCTATTAGGTTTAGCTAGCTAGCTGCTATTGTTGCATCATGGACAACACTTAGAGCTAACATTAGCTTTTTAGATATGATGTAGTGCTAATGTGCTGGAGAGTATTGGAGTGGACGTGTAGAAATTGAAGACACAAGTACTGTGCTTAATTTCATGGAAATGGTATTGCAAGTAATGTGTTTTGTTATTGTGCACTATCAAACTACTTTGTCATGCTTTGTGCACTGACATTCTTGCAAAACCATTCACACCCATGCTAAATTATGGAAATGTAAAAGTTGAATTGTATTGAAAAGGGCCATGTATGGTCATGTAGTATATTTGAGCACTGAAACCCCCCCTTTTTTTACATTTTAGAGAGTGAGGCAACACTCGAAAGCTACATCAAGGACACCGGAGGATGGACCAGAAGACCTGAGAGCAAGACGACCCAAGCCCAACACATAGTATGTTGATGCTTCATCATCACATAGACCAAACACTCTGTTTGGGTTGTTTTCAACCCAGTCGCTGAGTAAAATGGGGTCCAACACAGCATTGGGTTATCTTAACCAAGCAAATTGGGTTACTAAATTTAACCCAACAACTGGGTTGAAATTTAACCAATATGTTGGGTTATGTTGACACAACTGTTTAGTTAAAGTTACGTAATGTTTGGGTTATGTAACCAAATCCCCAAAAACTACTGGTTGATTTTTAAAATACTCTGCTTGTACAAACTTTTAATAACTCAAAGTTTGTATTTACTTACTTGAAAGTCACACCTTCTGTTAACAGCTTTAGGCCTGATATAAACAGTCTAGGCCTATATTAAATGGCCATCAAAAGCCATGCAATGAAATAAAACAGTTCGACACAATTATTAATTTGATAATTTTCTTTATTTTTGAATAGATAGCCTATAAATGGGATTCCATGAAGGCAGGCAGATTCCAAAGTCCGTTTTGGGGGTCAGCCCTGTCAACCAAACAAAAAAAGAGTGCATTTTAATCACTGTTAGCCTAACGTTACAGAACTTTATATTATGACTTGCATGAACCATTACCAGTGAATGATATTGACAGACATAAAAATCCACCAGGAGACAAATTATTAGTGCAACACACTCGGAAACCATGACCACCTAATATTATGGAGTTGTTTTAAACATAATACCGGTAATAGCCTACAAAACGTGCGTTTCTGTCAGATGAGCTTGATAACAACATTACCATTAGCCTAACATTAGGCTGACAAACATAAGTTCAGCAGTGCTAACGTTAGCTAGCTAATGTTAACACATTATTCAATTAGTGAATCCAAGTTAATGTTACCACCAAGAACCACCCAGTAAGTTACATGGCTATAATATGAGGCTACCCTGAATGATTTAATACAATGTTGTTTGGCATGATTATTATCGTAAGTTACGTGTTGTGAAGAGACTACTTTGACTGTGTTAGCTAGCAGCTAGTTGACAAACGTTAGCCACGACGCATATTTAATTAGTTTCCAAGTCTGCTAACGTTACCTACCAGCTGCTGGTATGCTAATTGTAGTTCGTTGTAAAAGTTCGTTTTGTTTCTGTTCAGCAGTTCCTACCCAGTGAATACAGAACTATGTTTTTATGAGTCTGTATTTGTGTAGATTTAACATTAACAGTAGCTAATATTAGTGGCACCTGCTAACCTGCTTGAAGCTGAACGAAATGGCAGGCAGAATATTCCTTGATATCACGAAGGGTATGTCTCTGGGTGGACTTTTAAAATCTGTCTGGATAAAAATAAATAAATAAATAAAAGCAGATACATACCTTCCGAAATCACATGATTTTTATTGCATGTTGACAGCTGCTGGACTTGACGGTTGAAAGAATATGCCTGCCTGCCTGAAGATTTTTTTTTTCTCAACCTTCAAATAACTATGCAGCTGTGTTGAAGTCACCCTGGTGCTGGACAGGAGGGAGCACAGCCCTAAACTATCAACCCAGCAGTGATAAACCATCAACCCAGTTACAGAAATGACCCAATATGAGTAAAAACAACCAAACAAAATGACCCAACAGCCTCAACCCAGCGTTTGGGTTGAAAAAATAACCCAGCATTTTTTAGAGTGAAGGTAATCAAAAATTAATGTTTACTTATGAATATAACTTTTTTGTTAAAGGTCTATTTTCGAATGCAGAACAATCTTTTGTTTCTGAGAATTTATACATTTGTTTGAGTAGTTTTGATCTTTTGAATAAAGAAATTAGCTTCAAGCTACTGGGGACACAAAGTGAACTGAAAATATACCTTTCCAACCATATCTTATTATGATGGTTGGTACAGCTTCCCTACAGTCTCAGATAGCAGTCTCGGATGGGGACACTTCATGAGTGGGAATATCCCAGGACATTACATATTACGCGAGTATACCCTTTACCAACGCCACTCTCATTCATGCTGTATATTCTGTTCACTTGCAGGTTTCAGAGAATGCTGGTAGAGCTCTCTATGAGTGTGAGCTGTGGGAGATAACCAAGAACTGACAACCACCTACAGAAGAGGTGGCAATAATGGCTCTCCAAGAGGAGGTTGTGAGTCTGAAGGCTTTTATTCAACAAGGTTTGTAGAGTGTTTTTATACAGATGTGAACTTTTACATTAAAATTTACATGTTTAACTTTAATGAAATAGCAGCTTTTTGGTTGTACAAGTTTAGTAAAAAATTGAGGATGAAACTAACTTTTCCTTTCAGTGTGTATCTGTGTGCTTCTCTCTTCTGTGTATATGATATATTAGTTGTGTTGTCTCATGTAAAAGTGTTAGGCTGTCTGTGTGGACTGCTTCACATTTTCGCCTCACCATCATATATCTTTTCTGTGTTAGTAAACTGTAACTATTTGAGGTCCTAATTGATTGTGCTATTTTTTAGGAGGCACTTAGAGGGAATGCCTGGACCCTGAGAGGACTAAGGCGATAATTGGTGAGTTTATTAAGTGTGCTTGCAAAGCAGCACACTTATTGTTCTTCTTAAGTTTTATTTTTCCCGTCTCCCTAATTTTTGTCAGCTCTAGCGCCTAGGCCCTTTGAGACAGAGACACCGCTCCAACTTTAAAACGCCTGGTCAGTACCGTGTAAGTTGCTCGCGAAGATGACGCCAGGTGGGCTTGTCGCTCGTCCGCCATATTGGATTGAACAGAAAGTTTAAACTAAATTTTCACAGGTCACAAATTTTGTCCTAACGCCATGAAACTTGACGACATTATCCTTGGACCAAGCCTCACAAAAGTTACCAGAAGGATTTTTGATTTTCGAAAGCGCTTGTCCGCTACAGCCAAATGAAATCGGGCGGCTAAGTTCAAACAGGAAGTCGCCCATATCTCAGGAACACTGTCACATATCGATACCAAATTTTGTATTTGAACTTGGGACTCCAATGTGAGGGTGCATAAGCAAAAAAAAAGAAAACATTCCAAAAGTTTCCATCATTTCGCAAACCACCCACAGGTATTTGGTAACTCTCACCATTCACCTTTGCACCATTCACCTTCTATCACAATGCCTTCCAAGTATGCTCAATGTCTCTAGGCAGCCACAATGTCTATGGGCTACAGTAGCCTAGCTAATGTTAACTAGCATTACCAACCTCCCTGCAAAACTCACCACACAACTTTGTAGGTCTTGTCCCTCATGCTGGCCCTTACAAAACCCACAAGCTAACCCTCGGACACACAACAGTCAATAATGTGACCCGATTTAAAGTGGTTTTCACCCCTTTGGACACTCTTGATTCCGTCTTTGAAACAGTGAAATATTTATGGGGGCATGGACGGTTTGCTAACCATTTTACTGCAGTGTCTAGCTGCTAGCCGGTGGTAGCATCCAGCTTGCATGTGCTATCAGCTAGCTAGCTAGTTCAAAAGTTTAAGTACTTACTGAGGATATACAGGGCTTTTTATGCCTCGAAGTTGATGTTTTCTATAAATTGAACAATTCATGTTCATAGAAACAACAAGGTCACTAAAACATTATATTTCATACCTGTGTTGCAGCATGTAGGCTACATTCTAATGTCTGAAAGGCTAATGATTAGCCTATCGGCTACCTGAAATAAGTGTTTAAACTAGCATTTACAGTGTTCTATTTGATGGTGTATTGGCCCTGACTAAGTTTGTGTGATGTATAAACCACAATCCTTGTTGATACAAGTACCAATGTTTGTCTAGAACGTTTTTATTACAGTGCATGAAAATGCACTGTACTGTTCTTCCTAGGCTTCTTATTCTTCCGCTAACGCATTTAATGCAGCTTCAACCGTTTAACGTAGAAACTTCATTCAAACTATGTTACGTAGGTCTTACTTAGGACATGGGGGCTTTGTATTTTTCATCTTTGTAACTTTTATATTTTTTAAACTATTAATTCCAGCCCATCTTGTTCAACTGTTTCCTCTGTCCACAACATAATTTAAATATATTTAAACTATCCACCTATTTAACTGTTCAGTCATTCCAACTATATTAAACCTCATCTACCTAGTTCAGTCATTCCAACTATATTAAACATCATCTACCTAGTTCAGTCATTCCAACTACATTAAATCTCATCTATCTAGCAAATAGTTTAACCTTTTAAACTATCCACCTATTTAACTGTTCAGTCATTCCAACTATATTAAACCTCATCTACCTAGCAAATAATTTAACCTTTTAAACCATCCACCTATTTAACTGTTCTGTCATTCCAACTATATTAAACCTCATCTACCTATTTCAGTCATTCCAACTATATTAAACATCATCTACCTAGCAAATAATTTAACCTTTTAAACTATCCACCTTTTTAACTGTTCAGTCATTCCAACTATATTAAACCTCATCTACCTAGTTCAGTCATTCCAACTATATTAAACATCATCTACCTAGTTCAGTCATTCCAACTACATTAAATCTCATCTATCTAGCAAATAGTTTAACCTTTTAAACTATCCACCTATTTAACTGTTCAGTCATTCCAACTATATTAAACCTCATCTACCTAGCAAATAATTTAACCTTTTAAACCATCCACCTATTTAACTGTTCTGTCATTCCAACTATATTAAACCTCATCTACCTATTTCAGTCATTCCAACTATATTAAACATCATCTACCTAGCAAATAATTTAACCTTTTAAACTATCCACCTATTTAACTGTTCAGTCATTCCAACTATATTAAACCTCATCTACCTAGTACAGTCATTCCAACTATATTAAACATCATCTACCTAGTTCAGTCATTCCAACTATATTAAACCTCATCTACCTAACAAATAATTTAACCTTTTAAACCATCCACCTATTTAACTGTTCAGTCATTCCAACTATATTAAAGCTCATCTACCTAGTTCAGTCATTCCAACTATATTAAACATCATCTACCTAGCAAATAATTTAACCTTTTAAACTATCCACCTATTTAACTGTTCAGTCATTCCAACTATATTAAACATCATCTACCTAGTTCAGTCATTCCAACTATATTAAACCTCATCTACCTAACAAATAATTTAACCTTTTAAACCATCCACCTATTTAACTGTTCAGTCATTCCAACTATATTAAAGCTCATCTACCTAGTTCAGTCATTCCAACTATATTAAACATCATCTACCTAGCAAATAATTTACTCTTTTAAACTATCCACCTATTTAACTGTTCAGTCATTCCAACTATATTAAACCTTATCTACCTAGTTCAGTCATTCCAACTATATTAAACCTCGTCTACCTAGCAAATAATTTAACATTTTAAACTATCCACCTATCTGTTCAGTCATTCCAACTATATTAAACCTCATCTACCTAGTTCAGTCATTTCAACTATATTAAACCTCATCATGTTGGTTGCCAATTAGCACATAATCTGTTTTAACAATATATTTCACACCATATGTTTTGCATTTTCATGCACTGGTAATTCCCTGGAATTGCATTTTCTAGTTCACATTAAGATTTTCACCATAGGCAGTAAAAGACGCCATCTTTGTCAATAATGTTCGCTGATGAAGTTTCAAACTATGATCATAACGGCCTTTCCACCAATCAGAGGCATCACTGTGGGATTGTTCAGGATTGTGGGTAATGAAGTACTTATCCAAGACATTGCGATTAAAAGACATTTATTTCAAAACAAGGTTAGTGCCCCTTGAATTTTCGCCCTCTATATGACCATATACAATCGCTTAGTACAGCCGTAGCTGGTTTTGAGTCTACCATGTGCAGTTAAGTTTTTATGGCTTATACCCGAATTGTCAATGGAGAAATTTAATTGAATTCTTACTTCCGGAAACTCCTGTGGGCGGGACTGTGATGCTCTATGGGACTCACTGTATGGAAGTAGGCTAAAATAGAGATGTTTTAAATAAGATAAGGTTAGGATATGCCCGCTTGACAACGGCAGAGATAACTGGCCTTTGGCCATAGCAACCATCCATTTAGAACGACTGGCCTTCATAGCAACCAAGGATCTTAGATGTGATTCATGTAGCTACAGTATGCATGCAATATGATGCAAAGTATAGAAAGGTGATGAAATATACAAACAGGTCAAGAAATATAGTGCAATGTAGACAGTAGTATACAGTTGATTTACAGAAGGTGGTTTAGAGTAATACAGTGGGCAGTGCTTCGACTTGGCCAGCTTCCCTCGCGGCATCACGCGACTTTAATTTGTATTTTTCCAGTGACGCTGCAACAACGCTGCAACAACCGGCAGAGGTCTCAAGTGAGCAGGGTGTCGTAAAAAGAAATGGAGCTGGAAAACCCTACACAAACTTCACTACAGACTTTAGCAGACTGGTTTAGAAATAATTGAATAGCCAGAAATATGCCTGCCCTGCCCTAATAAAGAAATATTTGGTTAACGGCGAGTGAATCCCGTTTGCAGCTGTAGAAGAAACGCAGGACAAATTAAACATTCTGGTTTTCTCTGAGTGCAACGATGATAGACAGACATCATTTGGACAAAATATAGAGCATATTAACCTCCGTTACTCAGCCAAATGCCTTCCTGTTACGTCCTGTTATCACGGAGTTACAGGCGATAAACGATTGTTGATGGTCACAAGTTTACTTCATTAGCGTTTATTTTTTTGATTATTAAAGAGTGTTTTTCATTTAAAGGCTTGACTTCGTGCTTATTCACAAGAGCATTTAGTGCTCTCCCCAATCCCAGACGTTCACATTGCATGTTTGTTTGTAATGGATGCAACCGCTTAGATACGCTTTAGGGGCGCCGATACGTGGGTGCTCCGTCTCTCGGCACCCACTGAAAACATCGAAGCACCCACGTGTGCCAGCTTACAGTCGGCTAAATTTACATTAATTTAAAATCAAACATCGCAGTTTATGTTAAATTCAGCATCTCTCATAATGCGATTGGATATGTTGCTGTCAATTCCCTACTCCATATACTAACCACCAATGAGAGCGTCTCTCGTATGAAAATTCCTGACACTTCCCACCTGAAGAATTAACGCAAGGCTTTGTCTGAATGTTTAAAATGTATATAGCCCTGAATATCATTTTAAAAGTAGTCTGACAAAGCTTATTGTTTTACAAGGATACAAGGATACAAGGAAGTTTATTGTCACATGCATATAGTTACTGGAAGTAAGAAATGCAGTGAAATTATGTCTGGTGTCAGCCTATTTGTGCATTAATGGGGGTAAAAAGTGCAGTAGAAAGGGGTTTAGTAGATTAAGTGGCAAGGGCTGCATAAAAAAAGGTGGGGGAGGATTGGGATTGGGTGGGGGCACCAACAAGGAGCACCCAAGAGCAACAGGGGCAAGGAAAAACTCCCTTACCAAGGAAGAAACCTTGGGCAGATCCACGGCTCAAGGGGCTAACCCAACTGCCAGGGGTCTTGGTGTGTGTGTTGGGGGGATGACAGGGGAGATGGGATAGTGTGCTGTGTATGTGGGGAGAGGGCAGTGTGCAATATGTGTGTTGGGGCAGGGACTTACTATTGCAAGCAGAGTACTGTATGTAATGTATGTGAGTGATGACAGTGAAGATGTGTGTGTGGGCGGGAGGGGAGTGGAGCAGTGACTGTGTGTGTGTGTGTGTGTGTGTGTAGTGTGTAGGTGGGTAGGTGGGGGCAGTGTGCTGTAAGTATGTAGAGGATGTGTGTTGGAGAAGATCCTGAAGACAATGTGCTGTGTATGTGGGGGGCAGCAAGTATGTAGAGGAGGCTTACTGTAGCAAGCAGTGTGCTGTATGTATGTGAAGTGATGACAGTGATGATGTAAGTGTGTGTGTTGGGGGTGGGGTGGGGGGGGGGGGCAGAAAGGCTAGGCAATCAAGGACATGGGTAGATGGAGGAGAAATCAAAAATAATAAATAAAAAGTGTGCAAAAGTTGGAGAAAGTCAGATATGTGTGTGTGTGTGTGTGTGTGTGTGTTTTGACGTGTGATGAAATAAGAAAATAAATAAAAGGTCTGTAGCATAGGGAGAGGGATGTAAAAGTGCTAAAAGTCTTGTAGGTGTGTGTGGGTGTGTGTGTGTGTGGGGTCATGAGTGCTGAGGAGTGAATGAGTGCAAAGTCAGTATAGTGTGAGTTCAGAGTTGGGAAATGTTTGAGAGTGCTGAGGAGTGAATGTGTGCAAAGTCAGTATAGTGTGAGTTCAGAGTTCGGATGGCCTGGGGATAAAAACTTCTCCTGAGTCTCTCAGTTCTGGCTTTGTGACTACATAGGCGTCTTCTTGATTTCAGCGGTAGGAATAATCCATTGTTAGGATGAGAAGAGTCCTTCAGAATCTTTTTGGGCTCTGAGGAGTACTCTTCTGGAATAGATATCTTGTAGAGCAGGGAGTTGAGTTCTTATAGTAACGTTCAGCTGAGCGCACTACTCTCTGCAGAGTACTACAATCTCTAACTGTGGAGTTCCCATACCAGGTGATGATGCTACCAGTTAGAACACTCTCAACCGCTGAAGTGTAGAAGGCCTTCATGATGGATGTAGAAACTTTGAATTTCCTTAGCTGACGAAGGAAGTAGAGTCGTTGTCTGGACTTCTTCAGAACATATTGAGTGTTAACAGTCCATGTTAAGTCTTCAGTAATGTGGACACCAAGGTATTTAAAACTTGTGACTCTCTCTACAGGTTGCCCGCTGATCATTAGTGGGGTGTAACTGTAGTTCTGCTGCTGCCTTCTGTAATCCACTACCATTTCCTTGGTTTTATTGATATTCAGTGTCAAGCTGTTAGATTGACACCACTGTGCCACCTCATCAACCTGATCCAAGTAGAACTGTTCACTGTTGTTACTAATCAGGCCCAAGATCACTGTGTCATCTGCAAACTTGATGATGGAGGTATGACTACTGTTGGCTTTGCAGTCATGTGTGTAGATGTTGTACAGCAGTGGACTCAAAACACAGCCTTGGGGAGCACCAGTGCTGATGGTTAATGAGTCAGATGTCAGACCCCCCACTCTAACCACTTGTGAACGGTTGGTGAGGAAGTCAAATATCCAGTGACACAGGGTGGTGTTCAGTCCTAAGGCCTTCATCTTTGTGACCAAGGTGAGAGGTACTATCGTGTTGAATGCTGAACTAAAGTCAATGAACAGCATCCTCACATAATTCCCATTCCCCTCCTCCAGGTGAGTTAAGGTGGTGTGCATGAGGTTTGAGATGGCATCCTCTGTAGACCTGTTGGCTCTGTAAGCAAATTGGAGGGGGTCAAGGAGGCAGGGAGGGATGAGCAGATAATGTTTTTCACAAGCTTCTCAAAACACTTCATCACTGTAGGCGCCAGAGCTACTGGGCGGTAGTCATTCAGACATGATGGACTTTTTGTTTTTCGGTACTGGAACAATAACAGACTGCTTTGAGGCAAGTAGGAACTGTCTCTTGAGCCAATGATGTGTTAAAGATATAAGTGAACACAGGAGCTAACTGAGCAGCGCAGGATTTCAAAACCCTGTTAGAAATTCCATCCGGTCCAGTAGCTTTTCTACAATTTACCCTCCTAAAGGCATTGCTCACATCGACCTCAGAGACACAGAAAGGTGCATCCTCATTTGCTTCACATGCTGCAGCTAGTCCAATATAGTCTGTGTTTTCATGTCAAAGCGAGCATAAAAGCATTAAGTTCATCAGGGAGGGCTTTACTCACATTCATCATAGGAGGGACTTTCTTTCAAAGCCAGTGATGGTTCGAGTCCTTTCCACACTTCGTGCTGGATCACCCTCCAAGAAATCAGCTTCAACTCTGTCTCTATAGCCGCTTAGCATCTTTAATTGCACTCACGTAAACTATAAGATGCTGCTTTGTAATCCGTCATATCCCCTGAAATAAGCCCAGCATTATAAGTCATGGTGCGTGTCTTTAATGCCGTTCTCACTTCTCTATCCACCCATGGTTTCTGGTTAGGGAAGCTTGGATCTTTACAGTTGGGATGATGGAATCAGTCAGCATATTGATGTAACTCAATGATACTTCCGTAGAACTCATTGATGTCAGCAGAGTTCGTCTTGAACATCTCCCAGTCATCGTTGCTAAGGGCGCCCTGTAGCCTGGCTTCCGATTGGTCAGTCCAGCTTGACCTCCTTCGTCACTGGGGGGTCCGTCCGACTTCTCTGTTTGTACATAGGCAGTAGGAAAACAGCGGCATGATCTGATTTTCCGAAAGCTGGTAGAGACTTCGCTTTGTAACTGTTCTTGAACTGTGTGTAGCAGTGATCCAGTGTGTTGTCACCACGTGTAGGGAAGTGAATGTGTTGAATAAATTCAGGCATGGACCGGTTCAGATGTACTTGATTGAAATCACCGCCACAATAAGCGCAGCTTCAGGGTGCGTGTGTTGTTGTCTATTTAACACTTCTTGCATTTCTGAAACCGCAGCATCTGTGTTGGCTTGTGGAGGAATGTAGACAGCGTTGAATATTATCGAAGTAAACTCACGGGCAGGTAGAAGGGTTGACAGACGACGCTAGATGTTCTAGATGAGGGCGAGCAGGACTTTGAGAGAACGGTGACATTTCTAGGATCACACCACTTGCTGTTCGTCATGATGCAAACACCGCCACCTTCGATTTTCCAGATTCCTCAGTCCTGTCAGAGCGAGCAGCAGCGAAAAAACTCCACCGGAGTGATGGCACTGTCCGGAACAAGTTCAGTTAGCCATGTCTCAGTAAAGCATAGAATGTTACAGTCCCTGATGTCTCTTTGAAACTGTATCCTCGCTCTTAGTTCATCCATCTTGTTCACAAGAGACTGGACATTGGCTAGGAGAATGCTATTTGTGAAGGAGAATTTTGTGACACAGCTAAACACTGGTACCTCATAGAACGTCTATAACATAGCCTAGGTGGTCGCAACTCACAAAAGTAAAGCAGATAAAAAGAACTCACGCAAATCTAGCCTACAACACGCAGACAGCTTCATGCAGCGCATGAAGAGAGCGCGCGCGCACAGGTGCTTTATGATTGTTGGCTTCTGATGGTATCTTGCTAATTCACTGAACTGCATTAGGTGACACAAATGGTATTGCCTTTATCTTATAACTCCTTGTCTGAGCGACTACCAGGCCTATGGTTTTTAAAACTCAGATGTTCCCTGACAAAGACATTCGAAAATTAAGAATGTTTATTGACTTGAAAAATACACTAATTTTTGCGAACTCCCTTCATTCAACCCTTGAAGACATCGCGGTCTGGTGCGCCATGTAGATCGTTTCTCGTACCATTTAATTTTTCAGAATTTAGGTCTACAATAACGTCATCACCAAATACATTTTTTATTTTTAGTTGATCAACCACAAAGAGTAGCATAGGCCTACTGTGCACAGTGCACTGACGACTGTAGCAGCCCAAGGTAACCAGTTGTTGTAGATGAGAGGCAACCCCTTGTTTCAGGTAGCCAACAATAGTTAATTGATTCGCGTAACATATTAGTTGGCTCAAAGAGTAGGCAATCAGGATGGAGAGAGTCACCCGTGTGTTGCTATACAAAAAGTACTTCGTACTATCTTAATTGCTTTATACTCAATACTTGACCAATGGCTATTGCATCTGTCTATTGAAAGTGAGAATGTGGCATGTGATCTACTGTGTAGGCTTAATAAAATAAAATAAACATATTGCTAATGGCCTACAAGTTGATCTGGGGTGCGTATCCCGTACAACTACGGGAACAAACCGTACAACCCGTACGGAGGTTAGCTTTTTACTAACAGGATGCATCGTTCAACTAAACAACATGTAAGTTACGACTGTTTCCCAAAACTGTCGTACTTACATAGTACTGTAAGTTTGGACCATGATAGTTTCCAAACTTCAGTAGTCTGGACTAAGGTGGTTAATGATGTTTAGTAGCACGTGAACGGGCACCTGCACATACTTCTGTGGCGCATTATGCTAAGACCGCAGATGACAGCCGCCGTTGCACAGCAGTTACCAGTCCCCTGTCCAAGAGTTCGAATCTGGGTTAAGATTTTGACAACAATATTGACATCGTTGTTTACCTAAGTTTATCTTTTGTGCAGATCATATTATCAAAATCAGAATCAGCCTTCTTGGCTTGGTTTGTGTAAACTAACAAGGACCCCCCATGAAAATCAAAGGCTACATATTCTCAGCTGACTCGTCAAAAAGTGCGCACCACCTTATTATTATCGAGAGGTGTAGTTGTAACTACACAACTTTAAGATAGTGGTTGCGAACGTTCGTTGCTACTATGGTTTTGGGAAACACTAACGTAGTGTAACGATGCATTGGACTATGTAAGTTCCAAATATGAAAGTAATTCTGCGGCATAAAGCAGATGTATTTGTTTATTGTACAGAAAAATAAAAATGACATGTCAAGCAGTCAATTGACTACATTGCAGTCAAGAAGTAGGGCAAATTAATTTACGAAACTAAAACGTGGTTCATAGTTGTCTAAGCCTCTATAGCGTAGCCTGTTAAAAACGTTGCAGAAGCCTACCCAAGGCTACAGATTAATTCTGAACAGTTATTTCTCTACTGGCTCAATTATCACACCACTGTTTTGATTTGCATAGTTGCGTTACCCCAACACTGACAATAATGTAGACAGCAAATTTCGATTTCGATTTTCATTACCACCGTGTAGTCAAGCCTTAAGCCATACCCAAGTAGTCTAAATCGAGGTAAATCGAGCTTTTTCAGAAGGGGCGGCAGGCAGAGCGATGTCCAGTGGCAGAGCGACGCACAGTGGCTGAAAGTGGTACTAAAGCTTCACGCAGCTTCACTCCTCGTAATGCGCGACTGAAGTGGCCAGTGTATGTGCAGTGTATTAGCAGTTATCTCATACAATAAGTAGAATAATGTATGTAGATGTAGCAGTAACATTATAATAGTAGAAATAATAATATAGATATATGCCGTGTATTAACAGAATATAATAAAACAGAATAAATATGGATATTCAATATGACAAATTATATAACAGATATGTACATAACATACAGCTATGTGCAGTGTGGAAACAGTGTCATTGTAGTACAGAAACAACATTATAATAGTAAGAATAAGTCTCTGTGCAGGATGAATAGTATGAAGATCAGTAGAATAACTATGTATAAATGTAATTACAGTAGGCCTATGTACATTTGTAAATAAATAGAAAACTATGGGTGAAAGGGATAAATAAATTTTATTTAATCGTAAAAGTAAATTGCATTCAATTAAATTGCAATTAAAAATCTTTCCAGTAGGGTTTAATGTCAGGCAAAAAGTACAACCAAAGCTGAGCTTGATCAACTAGAACGTCTAAAGAACCAGAACTTGAGTGTAGTTTTTACATCTATGTTAAATACATATATTTCCATGTATGTATCAATATATTTCAAAATATAAGTAAATATTCAATATGGGCCACTTTCTTATATTTTATGCATATAATCAAATATATTTAAATATCTGACACTAAGAAGCATGATCACATGATCTATATATTTCAGACATATATTTATCTAATATAGTTCATATTCTACTATGGTTTGATATTCCTAGGGTTATTTCACTATTGTGTTTACTTAAAATCAACCATAGTATCAGTATAAAGAGGAAGAATCACACAACACTGTTTTATTCTATTTTATTGAAAATCTTTGTTTTTGTTATGGAACCTCAGTTCTGTCACTTTGGCATTTCTTGCCTGGCCCAGCAATCTGGAGTGAGTGTCTGGCCTGGGAACTGCTTCAGGGTGGTCTCTGAATAAGACAGAACATATACAAATAGAACATCCAAAATATTAGTGACACAAATACAGATGCTAAAGTGCAGAAACAATGTTGTGTTATCACGATAATTGGAGATAAATACAAAGTGAGTTGGAGAGAAAGACAAATACAAATAAAACTAGACTGCATTTCCGGTGGGAACTGTGAAAGTGTGCTTGCCCTGGTCCGGTCACCAACGTGAGCAGACAGTGACATACGCTATGCTGAACCTGGCTTGATCCAAGCATTCTAACAGTGCCTTTCAGTGTTGGAGCAGTAGCAATACCTCAAAAGCTCTATTCAACTATTGCCTTGCGGGGTGAATGCGGTTCGTTGGATTTTACCTGTGGCCTGCCTTCGAATTTAGCTTCTATGACTAAAATCAAATCAGTAAAATAAAACAACAGCAGTGATTGGCTGCAAAAATAAATAATGTCACGCATCTTGCACCTCTCAAACTGGGCTAGGGCTAGGTAAACTAGAGAAAAAAATGAAATTATGAAATATGACTAAGGCATTAAAATGCTGCTTGTTTATCAGGATACTTTTTCACTGATTTATTTTAAAAATATGAGCTATGAGTGTGAATGGTATATATTCCATCCCCTAATTCTGTTTTACTGGTTTATTTGACAAATAATCTATATGGATTTGCTCTATAAAGACTTTATGTCTGTTTGGGATTGTTTTGAGAGCCTATTGATGTATCTCAGAATAATGGAATGTCCACAACATTAGTGATGGCAATCTGAATGGGATTAAATGTGTGATGTTTTTTGTGTGTGTGTGAATGTATTTTACTTAACTCATTGAATGTAGCTGGATACTCATGAACGCATGTCTCTAATAGCCACAATAGGAGTAATTTTAGTAACACCGTATTTTGTGTGGCCCATAACGACCCAGTGGATCATGAAAACGTGCCAAAATTCACATTCCTTGCTTGTTGTTGGTACATTTTAATCCCATTCAGATTGCCACTTATCTGTGATGTAAGTGTTCAGTATAGGTTTAAGGTCTGGGGCAGGGATTTGACATTCTGTGACTTCTTCATTGAGGGCAGCACTGTCCGCTTTCTCATTTCCCCTCAGACCAACATGGCCTGGGAAATAAATATATGTATATATTTATTTAACATAGATGTGCTTATACTGAAATATGTTCAAGCTGCATATATGTGAATATATTATTTTTCTGTATGGGTAAGATCAAACGTCCAGATAAAATGTCCAGATCTTGCGTTTTTTAATGAGTTTTCAATCGTCATATATTTCATTTCCATTCATCAGAGTTCCCAAAATCACATATAAGGTGTGTTAGAGTGTCTAGTTTCGTAATAAAAAAAAAAAAAAAAGCTAAAAACGTAATATTACGTTTTTGGCATTCAACGCATTTGGCACTCAATGAGTTAACTTTTGTTTGCCTTTCTAATGTATTTTCACTTTCACAGACATCCACTTCCCAGTCTGCTGGACTAGGGTAGGTTATTACGTCATAGCCCTATACGTGCAGTAAATAGTTTGAGTTTTTTTTAATGGAATAGAACTACTACTGTATGTCGCTGCTTATTGACATCTTATGTAAGGGATAATGTATAGAACGCCGGTCATTATTGGGAAAATAAGTCCCGACAGGGCGAACCGGACCCCGACGCACAGCGGAGGGGTATTGTTCCGCCCTGAAGAGACTTATTTTCCCAATAATGACCGGCGTTCTATACATTATCCTGCTTATTATACGGCTACTTGCCAAAACAAAATAATAAACTCCCCAAGATATGACTTTAGCCTACATAGCCTATTGAATCAAACATTCTTTAGAACACAGCTGATCAACCGTCTGCTTTTTTAAAAAAAAAAAAATAATATTTTTTTGGGCTTTTTATGCCTTTAATTATAGGACTGTGGAGAGTGACAGGAACTGAGTGGGAGAGAGAGCAGGGGTGGGATCCGGAAAGGACCACGGGGCGGGAATCGAACCCGGGTCGCCGGCGTACGATGCAGGTGCCCCAGCCAGCTGCGCCACAGCTGGGGCCCTGCTTTCACTTTTGAATGAAGTTCCAGTCCTTGCGTAGTGATATGAAAGACGTATCAGAAATACAAAACCTGTTGCCATTAAGAGCGGTAATTATATGTTTGCAGCGATATCATTTATTACATGGCTCTTCACAAGGCAAGTAGAACGCTGCAAACATATAATTACCGCTGTCAATGGCAACGGGTTTTGTGCTTCTGACATATCACTACGCAAGGACTGGCACTTTATTCAAAAGTGAAAGCAGATGGTTGATCAGCTGTGTTCTAAAGTTCAGCGTGTGTTGTTGTGAACTATTTGTTTCTCAGCAAATGCCACGATGAACGGTAACAAATAGGCTAGGCTATGTAGGCTAAAGTCATATCGTGGGGAGTTTATTATTTCGTTTTGGCAAGTAGCCATATAATAAGCGGGATAATGTACAGAACGCGGGTCATTATTGGGAAAACAAGTCCCTTCAGGGCAGAACAAGACCCCTCCACTGCGCGTCGGAGTCTGGTTCGTCCTGTCGGGACTTATTTTCTCAATAATGACCAGCGTGCTATACATTATCCTTTGCGTATGATCTCTAAACTTTGATTCTTTTTAATGTCACAATCGGTTAATTCCATTCAACTGCGCTTGTGGGTTCAGCTGTGGGCACGCAATTTGCCTTGTAGAGGGACGGGTGGTGATGAGCGCTGTTTACGTAATGAAGTGACATCTTAAATTCCATGTAATATGGCAGTGGTCACCAACCTTTTTGAGCCCAAGATCCCTGACCTTGGCCCTGAACCTCTATTTTGAATGGCTTAAGCAGATTAATATAAATCGTACAAATGTATATAATGTTCTTAGTTTCCTTACTCAGTGCAATTCACCTCTGGTAGCATGACCATCCCTATAGCAGCAGGAGCAGGGCAAGTATGAAGAACAGTGACTGAATCCAGATCAGTCTAAAGCCATTCAGATCAGCTGCTGCAGAAGTTAGCCTCTCACCATAGTTATCCAAGAGCTGCAGAGCAACACCATTGGTCCAACCAAAACCCAGCTGTCAAGGCACACACACACACACGCAAAGCTTAATTTGAAATAAGAGCTAAATGTAAGAACAACCAACGTGGGTTTAAAACAGGTATTGCAGTTCAATCAAAACATTCGAGAGCGTTGTTTCCTCCCTCCCCCTCCAGACTAGGTTGTTTAAATGAGGATTCAATCTCGCATGTATGGCGTAGCGCCAAATGCAAATCATTTCTGTGCTCTCAATCATAATTGTTACAGTTGTAATACGTTTTATTCACCACAAGATTATTTTTCATCCCTCAATCTGCGCTCATTTTCATTATTTATGTGCTCGCATAATTAAGGCAGCTAAATGACGCCACACGCATGGCGCATGAGCCAAGCTACGTTAATGTAAGCAAACTAGCACACATGTATGGAGCTAAATTTGTCTCAATAATATTTGTATATGCGCAGAGGGGGATCCACAAATATGTGTGTTTTGATATCTACAAATAAAAAAAAATCATATTTGTAACTCGTATATTGATTTTTACAAATATAGATGTGCATTTGTAAATAAAATGCCATTTGTAAAACCGAAAATTTAATTTGTGAAATGTGATTCTGCATTTGTGGATCACCAGCACACGCATTCTTCGCTTTCCAAAGTCCAAAGTTTGAGACGTTCTTCGCATGAAAGTCGCACAAATCCACACGTAAATAGGCCTAATTTAATTCAACAGCACACAGAAATCGCAATCCAGTAGATGGGGACATCCACAAATATTTTCCTGACTTGCATTCGTGTTTTGATGTCCACAAATAAAAAAAATCATATGTGTAACTTGTAAATTGGTTTGAAAATATCTCCTGCGCCCCTGAGCATGGCTGACTTGCGGTGTGTGTGTACCAGCTGAAGGAATTGAAAGATTAGTAATAAAATTCATTTTGTGCTTGTATTCAGCAGATGTCCCCTTGTAGATGAGGTGTGTTTGTGAAAGTGTACTAACTGAGTGCAAGGTCACAGCACATGGATTAAAGATCTGCCACTTTTTATCTACAATACTATAATGATTTGCTTGGTCCAAAGACAAAAATACCCTCCACTGAAGTGTATCAGAGTCATTGTGAATTAATTGTATATACCTGAACCTCATATTCACCTCCCCCACCAGGCTTTCCTCCAGCGTTGACATCATACTGTTACAAAGATATGGACATCAAATTACATCAACATAATATAAGATGCATTTACATGAGCTTTTTTTCCCAGTCAGATTGAAATCATTCTGATTAGAGATTCCAACCGAACTGTTTACATGAATGCTAAATAAAGTGATCCACATTTAATCCATGTTTACATGTTCCAAAGCAGGATGTAACTTTTTTGACATCAATCCGATCGAAAATTTAGTCGGATCGGGCCAAATCCGGAATTTTAGGGTCCATGTAAATGGGACTAATAGTGTAAGTTGTGGGGAAAACAATTGAGAAAATATAATCATTGTGGATAGTAAAATATGGGGGGAAAAGTTTTGCTGTTTTCATTATTATTGTAATAAAACATTTTGTATATTATAATTATACAACCTTCTCAAACATGGCTTCATAAATTGAATAGGCTGCCCAGTTTGTTTGGATCCACTTCTGGGCAAGCTCAAATGCCAGTTCTTTAGGTTCTCCTGAGGGGATATCAGATAAACCTGACAAGTAGGTGAAAACACACAATCAATGGAAATTCAATGATTTTTTTAAATAAAAGCAGAGGAAATGCAACAAATGTTTACAAATATGTATTTATGTTAACAAATATTTAGGAGACCAGTTTTTTTATTTAGAGTATAACAGAAAAATAAAAATAGTGCCTAAGGACTTCTCTAAACAAAACATTTTTGGATTGCATTTTATGTTTACAGTGGACATTCTCCTCTGACCTCACCCTTTCACTTTATCAAGAGCATCTGAATATAACAAACCACGTTCCAGCCAATCACCAACAAGAGGGGAAAGATGACTTTTTGGATATAAGGGAAACCTATGGAGCTGCATCAAAGTGGGGAGGGAAAAGGGCTTATATTATACACACTAAATCTTTAAACACACGTGAATAAAAGGTACAAAATAACGTTGGCGTATGAGTTATCTGTGTCTTCATGGGATTTAGGTGACCATTATATTCCTATTTTTTGCTCTTTCCAGTTTACTACCAAGAGTGTCACGAATGTAGTCACAGTCAAGCTGCCTGTGGCTGATTAAGTTATAACTAAATTTGGCAAGCTTAACTTGTCATAACATCAACTAAACATAAGTCACACCTTAATTCTATTACAAACGTAATTTCTACAACAAGGTGAGATAATTATGTTATACTGAAGTTCGACAGTTAGCTAGCTAGCAAGCTAACCGTTTTACATGGGAGATAATAGAGTTAGCTACGAGCTAAATTTGTCCTCAACATTGGGGTATTGGAAACGAATTAGGTTCGTAATGCACATAGTTTCGACATCAATCACTTAAATATACATATTTCTTCATAATCGTTGTGTAAATAGGATTTAAAGTCCTGTAAATTAATAACTAGATGTAACATGTGACTACTGGCTGAATTTCCCATTGGAATCAATAATATATTGCTAGCAGATAAATGTATCTATATGAAGATGTGCCGTTAGTAAATTGGGGGAGGGGCAAGCTTGCTCCATTTTGTTTGGTACTTTGAATGTCAACAGAAGTGATGTCATGCAGGAACTCATAGTGCACCTTTAATCCTGACTACACAAATGTTGATCACACTACATGAAGTTGCATAGGCTATGGCATCACAGGGCCCAAATTTTATCATTTTTATTTTTAATTATTTAAATATTCAAAAGACCTTGTTCATGAGTATGTGTGAAGAATTACATATATTTATAGTAAAATATGTAACTATTATTTGCTAGTTCAAATTCCTTTTCACCTAACAAAACCCATTTGTCGGCCATTTTTAATAGTGGCCACCTTGGCCCCCAGGGGCCAAATCTGAGGTATACGATTCTAAATCTACCTAATTTGATGTTTTTCATCACAAAGTGTTAAATTTTTCTGCTTAAAGAAGCCCTATGCAGGTCTGGTTATTCCTTCGCTGTTTCTGGGTTTTCGCCTGATTTGGGCTCGCATTTTTCACGACATAGCTCCCCCTGCAGCTTCGGTAGCAAGTGACTGCTACGCTAAACCCCCACTACCTAGCAAGCTAGCCATCAAGAAACCAAGCTAAAAACATACAGGGCTCACAATAAAACGGTCGAGCAAACACATTGTTCAAGAGACTATCAAACCACATTACAAAAACGAAGTTCACCCAAGGGTAGGCTACTTACAATTTCAACAGCAACAAAGCCAAGTCGGTGTCCGTTTTGCAGTCTTCTTAGAAACTACAATCTGACTACATTTTTGAGGCGCGATTGGATACTTCCGCTGAGTTACATCCGGATTTACCTGGTCCGGGTTCAGAAAGTTGCATATTCGGTTTTTCCGCGGAGAAGCGATAGAGGGAGACAAAACACCCACCAAACAACCCAGAAAGTGTTGTAGAACCATCAGAATGACTCTCACCTGCATAATTTAGTTCATTTTTGCTAAAATTGTTGCATAGGGCTTCTTTAACTCCCCCACTAAATAAGAAATCGTGTAACGTGTAAAAGAAATCATGTAAAGTGTAACACTAACTATTTCAACTTAATAAACTAATTTAGAAATCATTTGGATGGTTATCCACAACCACATTGTTCTGCCGAACTTATGCTAACTGTTTCACTAGCTTGTAAACAAATCCATGTGCTTTATCGTTACTTTTTTCCACAGTTTGAAATAGCATAATGCACAACTTCTCCAGCAGTGGGGGAAATATAGCTAATCCTATCAAGGGAGGCTTTAAGGGGGAAACTTAAGGTGTTCTATGCAACCGGGCACAGGTATTTATGCCAGCCTATTAGTGTTATGAGTCTCATGGGTAATATGAACAAATAAAGTGGGAAATAATTCACCCTGGATGAGCATCTGCTGTAGCGGGGACCAGGCATTGGGCATGTCCCATTGCTCTCCGCTGTTGTGGAGGGAGGTGGGAACACCATGGGGATAGTTCAGTGCTCCACTGTCCTGTACACAGTGAGGGGTGACTTGAAATGAAATGATTCATGAATAACTCACTTCAATTGTAGGAGAATGTCAGGTATTTGCTGTGTGCCTGTCCAGAGGAAGTTACTGAAAATTATTTCAGAATGTGCGATTGGACTTGTATCAATGGACAGTTAAAATCATACACATGCAGTGGTTGACAGTTAAGCCCCTCTAACCTTTCAGAGAAAGGGTTACGTGAAATAACATAAAACAGAATAATATAAAGAAAGCTTTTTTGCAATTACTAAAGCAGGATTTCTGATAGGGCCTACTTAGAAAACCCAAAACACATACAAAATACAAAACATCTTTTAGACACATCACTTGTGCCTCTGTGAACAATGGTAGCCAGATGTGACCTGATGCAAAAGTGCACTCACCTTCAGGTATTCAAAAGCCCGGAGTTGCATATCACTGTGATTGAAGCAGTGTGCCCAAAGGGGTGCCAAGTTTGATGGGTAGAAAGCAAAGTTGCTGCTGTTGGTCTGCAAGCTATAATCAAACCAAACACCCTTCTCTGAATTCCACAGCACCGCCTCTACTGCTTTAAGTCGATTATTGTATGCTTTGGAATAGTGCTGAGCTGCAGCATCATTTCCTGAAGGAGGAAGAACAAACCGTCCTGCAATAAATGTGTCCAACACAGCCATACTTTTAAGAACCTGAAGAAACTCTGAAAATCTTTATATGATCTGAGGGCGAATACTTGAAATCAACTCTTCTGGATAAAAAGAAGACCATGAGTGGGAAAGGACCTATAGGTATGAAGATGCAGATGTTGATTAATGTGAATTCATTTGAAGGGATCTAGCAACCCAAAATCTTGGTTTAGTTGAAAGTTGCAGTCCACTATACATCCACTACATACATAACCCTATTGTGGATTGATCTTATCCCCTGATGGTTTTATTCCCCTGTGAAACACCAGGATTTTATTTCCAGACACACATGACCGTTAATGCATCCATGTGCCACTGGATAGACAAGCTCACTGAAATTACAGTAGTAACACAATACTAAGGCCATCACTTCAAAAGTTTTGCACAGACACTGACATATTTTCTCACCTAGTTCATGATGGAATTGGGCTAGTGTGTGCTCATTGAGGCACATGAGGGCATTGAGGTCAGTCGGAACGAAGGAGGAGGTGTAGATGTCTTTCAGGGTGGCATTATTGGAGTCCTTGTTACCACCAAACCATCGTGAGCTGAAGTCCCAACCAGACTCTGCCCCTGCCTTTAGTTCTACAAATAACCTTTCCTTTTCCACTGTCAAATGAGGACGTTCAGCAATCATTAGTCAAACATTACACAGAGACAAGAGCAACAATTATGACAAAACTAAATTAAGTGTTACACCTTCATATTTGGAAATGACAATGCACTTTTTTGCAATACACAAGAAATGCATGGGCTATTGAAAGTCCCATGGAACAAAGGCTGTTTATTGTGTGTTACGTAATTTTGTATTTACTCCGTTCTGATTTCCATTAAATGTTGCTTTGAAGGGATGCATTGCATGCACATCTTATGTTATTTTATGGGACAATGGTATGACATAATGGTAATATCTATCTACTACTGTATAATGGTAATATCTACAGTTGCAAATGTGCAAAGTGAAATCAAATGTACACTCGCTTCCCAGCCTAATATTCCTACTAATTCATTTTTACAGCAAGTCATTAATATTGGTAATTGCCACTTAATAGAACCCATGGCAAGGTTTTGTATTAGTGGTAAAGTTCTCTTTTATCAGACGTTTCATATCAGCCTCCCCATTTGGAGCAGTTTGGAAACCATTTATTTTGGTGTTGTGTGTATGAGCACTGCTCTGTAGGGTTTTGTGAGGGACAGCAGTTCTTCCTGATTGTATTTCTGCTTCCTGGACTGCACTCTGCAAGTTTTCAGAAGATTCTAAAGTTATGTGTGTATACAGGGGTGCAGGAGATATTTTGAAAGCGAGGGGGACCAAATTGTGAACACAAACACATAGTGAGATCAGATTTCCAGATATCGGATCGCCACCTCTGTGTGTATAATACCATTGATTGTTTTTAAAATATTTTTTGATAAAAATTGTCAAAACTGTGAGATGAGCACAACGCCAGATCTGCCCTAAGACCAGCTTCTTGCTATGTGCAATTCTACTTTTATTTATTTTTTTTAGATTTATTTCACACTACTTGGGCCAATGGTAGAATACTCTAAAAGCAACATGGGATGTTGATATTTTATGAAGCCATGAATGAATCATCATGCCTATGATCCAAACACTACATGATCAAATAGCCTAGTTAGGCTTATTTAAATTGTCTGATATAAACCAAATCAACACTCCACTATATGTTTGCAGTTAATATTTATGCAACGTTTGAACATGTTGGCTTAACAAGTTACCAGTCCAGAACACACAGAAAATTGCAACAGAAAGTTGCCTTTATAATCAACTACTATTTGTTCCAACAGCAGTTAAACAAAGCATTTATAAAATTGAAAAAAAAAAAAAAAAATATTACATAAGTAGTAAAATAAAATACTGTTGTTACTCTAGTAACAGGATTAATAGCCTACGGTTGGCAAAGAAAAGTCATTTTCCTACCATGGGTTTCCAACACACGTTCTCAAGCTCATTCTCTTGCCGCTCCTTTCGAGCTAATTGCCAGAGGCTGAAGCCTACTACATTTAAACACAATTGTTGCGCGACTCAAGGCATTCCAGCCTACGAACTTAATAAAAAGTACTAAATCATGCATAATTAAACAATAACTCAATTTAGGCTACTTGGCTATGCAAAAAGGTTTCCATTACAGCACAACTCCTATTCAGTGAACGGCTGCCTAATTGTCTCGCAATAAACAGCGGTGGAAATCCCGACACTTTTTCAACTGCATGAAACGTTACAGTGAACCATCAAATATCTCCCAGATTTCAGTGCCCATCAGTCCCAACATTTAGAAATATAATCAAACAGCCCAAAAGTAAATTAAATCCCAAACCAAACCGAAAATGTTATGCTTTTGATGGCCTACCGGTATGCCGCTCCAAACGAAACGCATGTCTAAATGCAGGTTAGGAATAAAAAAAAGTCTGCCTAATAAAGATGCTGTGCTTTGCAAAAGACCCCAGCCATAATTTGAGGATTTATGCTAAGCAAGTAGTCTGGATTATTTTATGATGGTTGTTAGTAGACAAACTGGCTTCAGATATCCAACAGAGTGAATATGAGATTGTGCATTCTTACACAATTTCTTTCAACTTTTTTAGCGTAACTATAAGGCTTTTTTTCCTTATCAAAAGTGAAGGGGGCCGACGGCCGTCTCTTCAGCACTGCGGGGGATATATCCCCCACGTCCCCCGTGCCTCCTGCGCGCCTGTGTGTATACAATATATTTCTAAAAATAAAACATCACATAGACATTTAATACATATAGAGCATCTGACTGATCTCCTTCTGTCTTTTACTTAGTTTGTTCTTGCCTTCCTCTCTCTTCTTTCCTTCCATTTCTCCTATTCTCACACATACAATAGAACATGACCAAAGCTGCAACCTTTCCAATTCTATCTACTTTCGTTTATTGTGATGACGTTTCAGTGCAATCTGAACCAAGATTACCCACCTCTGTGTGTGTGTGTGTTTCCCTTTCACCTCACAACTATGCCATCGCAAACACTAACCCCAAAGATTACAGTGAGAGGCTATAATAGATACAATCCATATGAAGGAATGGGCATACCTTCTGACATGTGTTCAGCAAGGTCCAAATCATCAGTGTAGGACTCAGGTCTATATAGGAGACCAAATGTTTATGGTTTTTCCAAAACAAAGAAACATGTATGACAGTCCTTGTATGCTAAGTATCTCCACTAGGTGTATACATGACCCTTACCTTGGCTGACCAATTTGCACATTGTAGTGATTAAGAATATGCTTATTTCCATCCACTTCAACTATAATGGAACGATTCTGCATCCAAAAGTTGTATTCCCTCTCTAAAGCAGGTACAGCTTTCCTGAGAAAAGAAAAGTCAATGGAGAGTGTCCCTTCTCTTTACACATGAGATGGTAACACTGTAGTATATAGAATGGTCTTACTTCAGGAAATTGATGTCTTTGGTGGCTCTAAAGTAATCCCGTACCATTACAGTGAGAAAAGGAGGCTGACTACGACGCTCATAGTAAATCCTGCCTCCATTTGGAACAAAACCATACCTGTAGAACAATTAAAAACAAGAGGATACTGATTAAGTTAATTGCTAACAAGTTACTCCGACATAATAGCATTCAATAAGAACATTATTATTGAACTGAAGGGAACTTCATTAAGACCTTTTGTCAGTAGTACTTTATTACACAAGGGGTTCAAAGGTTTGGAAGGACAGTCAGAAAAAAATAAATCCTCCAAACCTTAGCTAAACAATGACAAAAACAAACTGTTACTACTGCGCTCTAACACAATAACTAACAATGTAATACAGATATATTTTGATGTCAGTTTTCTTCACAATTTCTTTTTCTATGTCAAAGGTTTGCACAGCCAAAATACAAATAAAAAAACAAATTATTATGTATAGTGTAGTATTATCTTGGTAACAACTCTGAGTCTGAGCAATTACTTCTTTCAAGATTAGTGTCCTGTCCTATTAAGGATAATAGATAGATTACATGGATAATCATAAAATAAATAGGTTTAGTCAAACCAACATTGATTCTGTAAAGTTCTGACACTTGATTCTTTATAAGAATGTGAGATCAAACAACATATGTACGCTTAGTGACTACCTGAGAAAAAAGATCATCCCCATCCCATCTCAGGCTGCAGAAAGCGGTAGCTCTAGGTCAAGACAGCCTATTGCCAACGCTGGTGCGAGATACTGAACAAATGCTCATTCGACCTGATGGCGCTCGTCACTAATTAAATCACTCAACAACTGGAATCTACACACAAAGAGCTAAAGCAGAC
Source organism: Alosa alosa (assembly GCF_017589495.1). Taxonomy (NCBI): domain Eukaryota; kingdom Metazoa; phylum Chordata; class Actinopteri; order Clupeiformes; family Clupeidae; genus Alosa; species Alosa alosa. Next base: position 5,497,778 of record NC_063203.1, on the reverse strand, counting down.
AGAAGCCAAGCTCAAAACAGTAACTGAGAAGAAGAGGTTTACGGAAATCAAGGAGATGGAACGCCATTAAGCCGACTGCGCCAGTGAAATCAGAGGCCTAAAGAAATCCTAATTTGCACGACTACAAACAAAACAAGGTCTACTTCTGGAAATCGGAGCCTCCAGCCAAACCCCAGCATGACCGAGGACAACAATTACAACCTGCACGCCAACACCCAAATGAGACACAACAACAGACCATGACGGTCCTTCTTGTTGTTTGAATCTGGTTCTGACGTGAGTGGCGCGGAGCGTCACACACAAAGAAGGCCTCCAAAGCCGCCACGATGGGGAAGAATTTTTTCAAGCGGTGTAGAAGGGGACAGTGCAAAAGGATACATGCAGTCTCGAAGCCGCACCAACAGGACAGCACCACGGTTTCTGAAAAGACACTAACTGACCCTTGTATGTTGGCATTGAGTAAGGGACTGAGTTTTGCACCTACTGCCCAAACTAATAACTTTGACATTGTTATTGACTTCCAGCTCATTGCCTGCCCCTGATCCCATTGTCCCAACCCACAACCAGTTCAGAAAAAGATCTACTTTCATTCCCCCTAAGTATCGCAATGCCTCCCCTTGATACTGCCGTTTGGTGGGAAATTATGTAAATTGCTTATTAAAAAAGAAAAAAAAGAGTACAAAGTCTATAATAACTTGTCAAAAGAAAGAGAAGCTTTGGTTGATCTGGATAAAAACAATAAGTTTGTGGTACATCCCGCTGATAAAAGCGGCACTATTGTGTTACAAACATTGTGGATTGTAATCATGAGATCGAAAGACAACTGGTGAACTTTTTACGAGAAACTGTCTTTATTAAGTCTGCAGTGGTCACGCTTCCATCCTATGTGAGGGATTCTATAGACTTCATTGACACATTAAAAAAGTAAGTTAAATCAAACATTTTGTTAGCCACACTGGATGTTCAATAGCCTGGGTGCCATTCCGAACTTAGTCCCGACTTGAGGTCAAAAGTTGAGATGTGGGAAAACTCGTGGTTTCACTTTCATCAAGGGAAAACAGCGCTGTTGCATTGCGACATGTTCCCTCGTTCGACAGCCTTTCCCAGCTGTTTAACATGTTTGTAGCATATCACTGTTCAACAGAATTAAAAACGGAGGGGATATAGGAGAAGGCTGGTTCGTGTGTTTTCTTCCTACACCTCACAGTAAGCTATTTTGTTGCTCTGATTGGTTAGGTCTATCCAATTGAGTGCAGAGGCATTCCCCCCCTGTATCGGTTGAAACACGCCCCATAATTATGTCCCAATGGAACAGTATCAGACTCATATTCTGACTAGAATTGAGTATGACTACGTCAGGCTAGATGTTCAAAGCATATACACAAATATCCCACATTAGGGTGGTATAAGTGCATTAAAACATTTTCTCAGCCTGAATCCAAGCCTAGCATAGACTGCATTTTGGATTTTGGCATCACATTACGCTTACCTATGCATGGGCCTTTTTTTTTAAATAAATTTATCTTGAGCCCAGTAAACCCTTTTCATGAATAAATCTTATTTTATAAACGATTCATTGATACAGTGGATGAACTCGTGCACTTTCATGCATATCTCAACTCTTGCAATGACCATCTAGACCACACTAGAACATGATATGCAGTGTATTAGCTTCTTGGATGTTTAAGTCTATAAAGAGGGGAGGGAAATAAAAACTGATACTAACACTTTACTGAGAGGAGTTTTGTTGCCTTCGGGCTACAAAAAGAGAGCACCGGTAAGAAGACAAATGCCCCATGTGCTGTGTAAAATACTCCCCTCTGGTGTTCATACACGCACAAACATACCCACACACTGGCAAAGCCATACACATTAGTGGTGCTATCACCTGTAGCACCACACATGTCGTATATATGATTGTGTCCTTGCGGCCTGGCACATGTGGGTAAAACCATGTGCACATTGCACAGGAGGATCAGTAAACATAGGAGCAACATTAGAACCTGGGACGAGCGCAGTCCCGTAGCTGCCCACTTTAAGCGAGCTGGTCACAATGTTAGCGCATTGAGATATGTTGGGGTGGAATGTATTAAGAACCTATTCTGTAATTAAAATAGCCCCACATAATCACATACCCTTCACCATACCTAGAGATTGGCATGGGGTACTTTCCATAAGATCATCTCTCAATGCAAATCAAACCAACTATTAGACTAACTGAAATAAAACCATGCCAATCTCTAGGTATGGTGAAGGGTATGTGATGATGTGGGGCTATTTTAATTCCGAAGGCCAAGGGAACTTTATCAGGATGCATAGTATCCTGGATCCGTGAAATAACTGGCCTTTATTTAATAAATAACATTTATTTATTTACAATACATTATTAATTCACAAAGAAAATTGGTATCCTCGTTTTTTTTAATTAAGGCATTAAGATCAGTTTCCAAAATGTTTTTATTCCTCTTTTTAGTCAACTTTAGCATGGGTGTGTAAACTTTGTAACATGACTGTATATTACAAGTGAGTAGGGTAAACTTAACTAATAGATATCCTTACAAAACTTCCCCGGCTGATTATTTATATTGACTCAATATTTTTTGTATTGTATATGCTTTCTGTGTAAATAATATGTCAACGAGCCATTATTTACTGAAATATGCAATAACGTGCATACATTTCGAGCTCAGAAACCATAACACTGGATAAAGTCAGGTTAAAAAATATTTGCCAGTAGTTGGGGCTGAGAAAGTCTATAATTTTTTTGAAACTTCAAGAGCATCACTAATGTTTTGTTGCTCACGTTATTGGTCTGGGTAGGGCACCTTTGAAATTGGTGGAAAATAATTAACAATTTGTGACTCTTTTCATGGAATTACAAGGGGTGACTGAAAAACCTGATTGCAATAGATGAAAGAGTTCCAGACTCCAAGGTTAGATTGCTCAGGTATAAACATTATGTTATGGTAACCCTTACTTATTTTCACAGTGTGGTTTGTCTCTTAATACATTCTCCAACATCCCGATAGCAAAACATTTCAAAACGGTTAGAGGTAAAATATCAAATCATCACAGTATGTCAAATCACAACAACACACAATTAATTGTATAGTATTAACATAAAGAATTTCCTATGGACATGTACTTTTCAAAAATGTCTCTTTTGAGCATGATTGCTAGTTAAATCACAGACAACAAACACAACAGCAGGACTGAGCTCACCTGTCAACCAGGTATAGAAAGTTATTGATCATCCCTTGGGCAGTATCAGTCATCTCGGACAATAAGAGGCCATTGATTATCCAGTAGGAGTCCCTGGGGTAAGATGAGTTAAGGTGTCAGTGGAGAAATGGCATGTCTCAGCAGTTCACGTCTGAGTATGCCTGTCTGGATATGAAAGCTCATTTCCGAGCCTATAACACAATGGACTACTGCTCACCAGTAGTAGAGTTCTCTGAAACGCCCTCCTGGTACAATGACTGGGTTAGGGGTGTAGATTTGTGAGTACAATTCAGGATGGTCCTTCACATCCATGGTAATCTATCGAAGACCACAGAATGAAACTGACTTTAAAGTTAATTTCATTTTCAAGCATTAACAGCATTAACTGCTGCATTAAGCATTAACTCAAATACATGGAGAATTCATCAAAAATGTGATAGTGGTACATGGATGCAACAGCATCACATTTGAAATAGGCAGGAACTAATAGGATCACAAAATAGATCTCCTCTCGTATTATAAGCAATGACAAGCAATTATAAGCGACTAAAAATCTACACTAAAAAAAAAAAACTTAGGCTTTAGGCCTTTCCTTCCACTGTTTAATAGAATCTTTAACCCTTAGAACCTTAAGCTGTTTTTAGGGCATTTTCACTACCTTTATTCATAAGGATTTATTCTGGTCATTGTAAGTGCCACACACACATATTATATATTGTTTTTTTCAGCAGAGTCTAGGCTATCCAGATCAGCCATTTCATGTATTAGTACTAGCAATGATTTTATTTAGATTTTTAAAGAATTAAGCGTATTATAAAAAATCTTATATTTTGACATATATCTCACCACAGCAAGCTCATAGCTCTACATGCATTTCATGTGTGTGTAGGGCAGACTGTCCTGAATCTGGCAATATCATTGCCATGGTGGAGAGATTCTCTGGGGCTGAGCAATTTCCAGACATATGTGGTGTGCGCCTTTAAAAATGACCTTTCTGCGCTCCATATCTGTGACACGAACTGATCTGACCTGACTTGACCCAAGTTTACGTGTTAGCCTGTGTGTGCCTATGGTGTCTGCACTCATGACTTTCTACAACTTTTTACTGCATTGCCATGAACAAAGTTAGTGCTGCCGTGATTAGGTCGATTAAGTCGACTAATCGACCATGAAAATTAGTCGACGGCATTTTTTTTTAGTCGAAGAGTCGTTTTACTATTGACCACCTATTTATTTTTGGTCTCCCGTCTCAAATGGCTCACTGTAATGTTATTAACTCTTGAAAAGGACGACTGTCTTTGGATGTTAAACAGGCTACTTAGACTTTGGCAGTCATGTTTTAAACCCTGCTAAGGTTGCAAGTGGAAACGCATGTAGCAAAGCTGCGTGCCTGCCTGCTTTCAGCGCGATTCATTATTAGGCAGTTAAGCGGGGGACCTTAAGCTAGTACGCTAGTCCACACTCTGACTAATATAGGCCTAGTATTGTGGAAATTGCAATAAATGAAGTGAAGAGAGTGGTTCACGTTGACAACGCAACGGCGTGTCATTTATTCATTCATACAAAAAAAACGTTAAAATGAATATGCGCTGCCCGTGATGCCAACAATCAAGGTGCGCGTTATTTCCCATGTTCAATAAGTCACGATGCATAGGATATTCTTTTGCGTTCAAGCCAACAGATAAAGTGAGGTATCCTATGTGGTAAGACGCACAAAGTGCCTGTAGCCTACTTGTTTAAGTCCTCAACTCCTGTCGCCTTTCAAAGTTGGCTAGACCATCGTTTCTCAAACTTTGGGCCGCTGGACGAGCTCTGGCAGCGGCGTGGACACTGCTGGTGGAGTGAAATTATTCCGGGGCTTCGATCTGATAATTTGCTGCGCAATTGATCAAGGAACCGCGGACCGACAGAAAAAAAGAAAACAAACGTTTCTGCAATCAGTGTCATCAAACATAGAGGCATACAATTAAATGGTGGTATGAGCGTTCATTCAATGCATGCGTGTCTTGGCGAAACTGAAACCACTTTCGATAGCGTTGATAGCAAAGCTCCGATTCACCTATTGGAAGGCTAATTATGAAACAACATTTAATAGAACAATGTGGATTTATGCAACTTCCATAAAAACAGAGCACAGACTAATACACTATCTAGCATTGTATTGTATAGTCAAATTTGAATAACATGGCCAAAAGCTATTGTGGCATAATTAAATATCATGTCAATATTCTTTCCATTTGCCTACCAGTGTATGATGCTTGCATGAGGGAAACGTCCCAAAACAATGGCACCCATATAATTGCTGTTGTTTTGAGAAGTATTTATCATGTAACCATGCAAAAGCAATGAAACTATTGTAATTATATTTTACATTGGTAAAGCAGTCCTCCGTTTTCACAAACTTAACTTCACAAAATAATTGTGATGTGATATAATGATAATTTGATGGGGGGTGGGTTCATGTAGGTGCCATGATCGGCCCTCAGGTCAAAGTAGTTTGACAAGCATTGAACATTGTCTATGTCCATTGCAACACTGACATACAAATAAAGTATATCAAAGGTCTGAAATTAGATCTGATGGTAGCATTTTAAATGGGTGATTTCTTTTTTTTTACACATAATGTTTTTGAACAGTTCACTTAATAAGCTTCTAACAAAAGTAGAGTTATCTATATTTTATGTTTCCCCTTCAGTTGAGTTCAAAATAAAATGGACACAACGAAATAACAAACACTTGATTTAAAAAAAAAAAAATAGTCGTTTAGATTAGTCGACTAAACGAAAAATTAGTCGAAAGATTAGTTGTTGATAGTTGATATTCCAAATTATGCATTCACATGCAATAAATTGCTTTGAAGGGCCATCCATCCATATATATCATTGCTAAAAGATGCTGTTGTTTTCATGGCACAGGATATTGCCAATAGGGTCGATACGGGCCACACCCTGATATTTAATTGGCCTGTATCTTTGAATTGATTGTGCTCCTCCACATAGTCATAGATGTTGGGTTTCTGACAAGTTGGATAGGTTGGATACTTGGCTAGGCCCTCTCCACTTTAGCCCAGATTAGATGATTTCCAAAAAGAATGGCAAACTTTGATTGGTCTAACCACAGGACCTCTTTTCACGTTACCTCAGTCCATTTTAAACAAGCTCAGGCCCAGATAAGAGGGTGGTATTTTCTGTATCATGTCTCAATACAATTTTAGCTGTTACAATTTTGGCTGCAGTTTTTGAATTGAGTATCAAACTGGGCACATAGACAATGGTTATCAGAGGTTTTCCTGAGCCCATACAATGACAGATCTGGAAAAAGGTCTGGTGTTGATGCAGTGCCATCTGAGGTCCAAAAGACCACGGCCATCCAATTTGTTTTTCAGCTATTTACCTTGTTTGCAAAGATGTCTCTGGATTCTCTGAATGTTTTAATAATATTATGTCCTGTAGATGATGAACTCCTTAAATATGTCACAATTTCATGTTAAAAAGCATTAAAATGACATTGTTTCTTCATTTGTACACACAGGTTTACACAGAGTGATGAATACCCCTACAACTTTACTTCTAAGAGACCCTGCCTCTCTGGGATGCTCTTTTTCATACTCAATCGTGTTGCAAGTTACCCTAATTAGTTGTGAAACATTCTTCCTTTTGTTTTACACAACCTTTCCAGCATTTTGTTACCCCTGTCCCAACTTTTTTTGAAACATGTTGCTGGTATCAAATTCAAAATGAACATATATTTTCCATGAAATAGTCAAATTTGTAATTTTCAACATTTGATATGTTGTCTGTGTCCTTTTTGCAACTAAATATGAGTTAAGAGATTTGCAGATTATTACATTCTGTTTTTGTTCACATTTTACACAACGTTCCAACTTTTTCTGTTTTGGGGTTGTATAAGGACATAAGGACTATTTAAAGAAATACATCATTTGTACTTCACATAAGGTTAGAAGTTGTATTACAATGATGTTGTACTACTCTATTAATAATTTGGTCAGCTGTGTGGAGGACATTCAATGCTGGCTGGCAATGACTTACATATTTCCACCCTCTGCAAATTCCAAATATGTACTGTATGGAGCCATCGCTTGCCAAAAAACGGAACAACCTTGAAGTAGGCTATGGCAACCCAACTTAAAATCAGGTATAGATGTGTAATCTGTCATCAAACTATTTGATCTTAGTCCACTCTGTTCCGTTTATACTGGTTTAGTTAAGCACGCAGACCTTCTCAATTGTAATGGAGAGTAACTAACCCTATCATGACAGTCAAAAGCGCATCGTCACTCGTCAAAAGCTTATTCAAATTTAGTAGGATGTCCAGTCCACATTGGGAGGGTTTTCGTCGAGCGCATGGCACAACAAGGTGTTCCTAGGTTTTTTTAATCAGCCATGGGTGTGTTTGGGGTGTAACATAATTTAAACCAATGAGAATGACATCTGTCATTCCCTTTAACGGCGCAAAGCGCGATGTTAAATAAATGCATCGGTATTTTGACATTCAACGGCGCATTTAAAGGAGGCTGCTTGCGAGACCGTATGGAATAGCCATTCCACTAAACCATACTGCATTTGCAATCTTCTATTATTTGAACTCATTGGCAAAGTGAAACTAACTTCACCATGGTGTCAGTCAACGACAAGACAGTTATATGCAGTTACTTTCACTATTGACTGACAATGGATTACCAACGAAAACATAGGCTGGAAAAAGCAACACTTACCCTAATATTGCTCAAATGACTGAATAAAACGGCATTTATCCTGCCGAGGAGTTGCTTAAATCTCGTGACAGTGCGTCTTCAGCTGTGCTCCATACATGTCTCTCGTCTCTCCCCTAATCACTTTTAACCGTCATTAACAATTTGCAAATGATGGTGAATAACTACTCATCATGAGATGTACAGTATTTCGTAATATCTTTATTCTAATTATGTTTTTTATTATGTTTATGTTTTATTGTAATCATGCAATTTGTAATGTTTTGCTTGGACGTGCGCTGGTGTGCGTTCATGGATGATAGGTGCACCCATCAATATGACTGTTGACAATGCGCTCTTAAAATAACATATAAACAAGTCGCCATAGACTTCTGACCAGGTGTACAATAGCCACACCCCTGGGCGCATTGTTTAAAAAATACACGTGCAAAATAAGCTTTGCGCGGGGGGGAATGAGTTTTACGCCATGCGCCAGTGTGCAAAATACAGCCCCTAGTCTTGAAAAGGTTCGTTGACTTACAACTTCCCTCAGGGGCGTAACTAGCAACAAAATTAAACTTAAATGTTATACGGTATTTAAAACAGGTCTGAAAAGCGTTTGGAAGAGCTGAAGAAAATGCTAGGCCTACATATTATTCTTTGAAAAACTATTCAGATGTGCAATATTGAGATTTCAAAGGCTACTGCAATCTCGTCTGATGCATTCCATTTAAAGGTATTGCTCAACACTGCTATTGGTCAGCTTAACCAAACCATTAATTGAATCCAACCTGGCTCAACCCACTTATTGCGTTTGATCACACCTTCCCACTGGCAATTCTCTTGCGCAATAGGCTACTGCGCATGCTCTACCATATTCACCGGTGATATATCGCTGCCAAACTCAAGGCCTTGGTGTTTTTATAGACAGCTCTTTGAATTTTAACAAACAAGTGAGTAGTGTGGTGAGAGGCAGCTTTTATCATCTCAGAAATATTGTCAAGTCATTCTCAACCCCTAAAGACAGTGATCCCTGCTTTTATTACTTCCTAGCTGGATTACTGCAACACACTGTATCTAGGACTGACCCAATTTAACCCTCTCACGCTCACAATTGGGCAGCAGCTAAGATTTTAACTGGTACAAAGAAAAATCAACATAAGTCAAACTGTACAATTTGTTTTTAAAGCCCTAAATTGTTTAGCACCTCCGTAGTACATTTGCGATCTGCTCTCAACTACTCTGCATCAGGTCACTTTTCACAATGTTCCTCTCTCTACCCAATTCATGCCACAAATCTAAAAGAGACTTTTCTGTTGCTGCCTCCAAGCTTTGGAATAGTCTCCCACTGCAGATCCTGTCCCACCATAGATCATTTTAAATTAAATTTAAAGACTCACCTTTTTTCTCTAGCTTTTAGTTAACTAAATTAATTCAGCTAAATATTTCATTTTTATTATTTAACTATATTTATTATGTTATTATATATATATATATTTTTAATTATTTGTTCATTTGTTTTTGTTTTGACCTGTGTCTGGTCTGTGTGTGAGCACTTTGGGTTGCACTCTGTGTATCGGAAAAGCGATATAGATAATATAAAGGCTTACTTATTCACTATTGTTCTGTTAACAATCCAGATTGGGTGAAATGGGTTAGATACCACCATTTTGAATGAAAGTATCTTAGGAAAATTTCTGTGGGGGTACATCACTGCACCTTAATATTGTGCAAGATTAATGTTGTAAAAGATTAATGATATCATAACATAATAATGGCCAAGGAATTGAACAAGGTTCTACCTTTCGGCCGAGGGACTTCCACAGGCGATGAAGGTCTACCGCCCAGTTATACAACTTTGGGTCTTTAATCTTCGAGAGGAACTGAGGTCTGCAGGACAAAATACATGCTATGAAGACTCCACTGTTTTCTTGTTAATATCAAGTTTCACACTTTAATGTATTATACACAGTCCTTATACATGTCTCTCTAGATTTGGCTGAATACTGTGCAATAGTGTGTCTGCGCAATAACAAAGACAAGATATCATGATCTTACTGTTCATGCCAGTCTGCTGGGGTCCAAGTCTCAAATTCCTTCCCTGGGGCATCAAAGAACCTTGTCAGGAAGTCTTTCAGGATGGAAGATGTGATTGTCTGATTCTGAACTCCAAATGTCAAGTTATGAAAAGCTTCAAGCACTACATCTGGGTAAAGGAGTTCATCATTAGCCACAGGAAAATTCACTGGAGGAATACAGGAGTTTGGCTCAAATCTAAAAGGAAAATAACATACCTGGGGATGCCAGCAACTTCATGTCCACAAAGTGCTTATCATCATTAAAGAGTTTAGCAGTCTGCACTCGTCTCAACAGTTCTCCAGTGCAGTAAATTTCACTGCCAGACACAGATAGAGAGATAAAGCAGTAAGGTGGATATAGACAGCCAAGAGCTGCTAATGGAAAAATCTGGTGATTTTTCATAGATCTCCGTTTCTTGAGGTCACAGAGTACTGTCGGTATGGAAAAAAACAAAAAAACAATCGGTATTACCGACAGTACTCGGTCACCTACAAAACCTGATGTGAAAATTCTCCTTTAACTTTGCCTTCTCATTAAACAAAATGCAATGAGCATACTATTCAGACCTCAGTTAATTGTTCTCTTTCAGTCGAGTTCTGAACCAATCTTTAACAACCCTTTTTAATGATTTTAAGCAGAGACTTTCTAATGAGGAGACACAGCACTCAAAAAATCATTCATAGAAATGCATGGGGTTAGTTTGTAACGCCAATATGGCCGTTGTCTACACATATCCCACCCCTTCCTCGGCAAAACGTTGACATGTAAATACATTGAGCCAATCATGTGGTGTGATGTGAATTCATACATTGAGCCAATCATATGGTGTGTTGTGAAGACATCTTGCCAATCATGTGTTGTGAACTCGCCGCTGGAGCAAGATTGGTGTCGTGAAGCCTTGTGCACGCGCATTTCTGCTGAATAGGATGCCCGATGAGTGCCCAAAAAGCGTTGCTATATGGCCACCGAGTGGAGGGACTTGCCTAAAAGGACTTTGTTTTAAGGATGCACATCATGACAAAGATTCCTTTCTTCCTTCTTCAGTGATTCAAAGATCTTCGAACCAGCGCTAAAGAAGTCTTCAACACGCTGAACGAGCTACAGCCCACCACAGTTGGATCCGACAATCCCCTTTCTGGGCCTCACTGGTTTCCAACCCATCAGTGGCTATCAAGACCCACCACAAGTCTTTTTCAAGACTAATGAAAAGCAAGGATGTGGATGAGCATGACCTGAGTGTAGCCTGCCTCTCTGCTCACCTGATCACTGCAAACACTGCGCTGTAACGGAACCTTGAACACTGTACTACGTTCTCATCTGAGCATTCCCCCCCTCGGACTCGCAGCAGTCCCCACAGAGGCGCTCTGGCCCTGTAGCTGGGATCGCTGCTTGTAGCTCGGAGCTTCCTCCTCCTTCCTCCCCATGCGCTGGATTGGAACCTCGGCATCACTGGGGCCAAAGCAATCAGGATCACCACCATGCCGCGCATGAAGGAGGCAGTAGCTTCCTACCTTGCCCCACAAGCTCTGTCAATCATGGGCAAGCCTGCCCTGCGGATGAAGACCTGCAGGACAACCACCTCTTTGGCAGACAAGATGTGTCTGTGTAAGGCAGGTCTGCTGAGCCCTCAACGCAGTCGCCCTCTTACAGGTGTACTATGGCGAGCTACTTTGCCAGTCGGAAGCCTGGGTGTCAGCCAAACCCTCACCAAGCTACGCAAGACGCTGGACTTTGTGTTCCATGCGGTGAAGGGGCTCTCCATTAGCCCAGACCTCTCTGATGGGGAAAAGATGCCTCTGCTCAACATTCTGGTTGAGGCTCTTACCTCTAGACCTGTATTCACAACCGTTTCCGCACGCTCGGAACAGTCTGGATGCCTCTAGTAATGCACCCTTGACTACACACTGTCGAAGTGCGTCCCCAGCCAGTGAGCTGTTGCTCCTGCGCGGTCTGCGTGACTCCACCACTGTCAGACACTAGTTACTGTAATGTATTGCTTTTTGCTGTAACGCAGTAATGTAAGGCATTCCACAATTGGGTAATATTTTACTCTGTACAAATTTCAGTAACGCGTGTTAAAATTAAAGGAGAATTCTGGTGTGATATTGACCTAAAGTGTGTTGAAACATGATACCGAGTGTGAACGTATGTCTCATAGCTTATCTTGGCTTGTCCCCTGCACTCAGAAATCTGGCACTAGTTAGCCGATGCTACCAACAGTTTTTCGATGGGGGTGCCTCGGGCATCGGCCTAGCCATGCAAATAAATCAGTTTTACACTATTTACAAGGCACAAAGTAGCTCCATACTTCATTGGTAGACTTCCGAGGGCCTTGCCATTTAAAACGAGACATTGAGAACTTTAAAAAAGCAGTGGTAGTTTATTTGCAAGACGATTTATACAGACAGTACCTTCATGAAGTTTACCGTTTGCCTCCATCTTGAATTTAGTCACGAGCGACGAGTACGAATGAACAGGTATGATAAGGGACCAGATTCCAAAAATAATTCAGTGCAAATGCATGGATTCCAGTTGCTGCTACTGGAAGGAACCGGAATCCATGCATTTCCACGGAATTATTTTTGGAATCTGATCCCTTATCATGCCTGTTCATTTGTTTCATTCGTCAGGGTCATTCAGTTTGTTCAGGGTCCTTTTATATGATATTGAAGTGATGCACTCAATTTCAGCTCCCACAACAGAGCCAGCTTTCCTTACCAGCCTGTCTAGTCGCCCAGCATCCTTCTTCTTTGTGCTTCCTCCCCAGCATACCACTGCATAGAAGAGGACGCTGGCAACAACAGACAGGTAAAACATCCTGAGGAGCTTACTGCAGACATTGAAGGACCGCAGCCTCCTCAGGAAGTACAGCCTGCTCCGCCCTTTCTTGTAGAGTGCTTCAGTATTGGTTGACCAGTCCAGTTTATTGTCCAGGTGTAAACCCAGATACTTGTAGGTGTTTACCACCTCCACATTAACCCCATCAATGGAGACTGGTAGCAGAGCGGGCTTAGACCTGCTCTCGCAGTGTTGAGTTGACCTGCTCTCGCAGTGGTTGAGTTTGCACCATTGCACAAAGTCCTCCACCAGACTTCTCTACTCCTCCTCTTGCTTGTCCCTGATACACCCCACAATTGCAGTATCGTCAGAAAACTTCTGCATGTGGCATGACTCAGTGTTGTAGCAGAAGTCAGACGTGTACAGGTTGAACAGCAGAGGAAAAAAATTCTGCGCAAATAGTAGAACGTTATTTCCTGTTACTGGTTGAAGATTACTCCGGCTGCAGTAATGTGGACATGGGTGGACTCTACACTACTCTACAGTAATGTGGACATAAGTGGACTCTACATTTGTGAGATGGACATAGGCCTACATTCATTATTTACAGTTTGTCAGAGACAAGGATATGTAGAACATAATGGTTATGTGCAGTTTGTATGCGAAACTGTAAGATCTCTCTACCTTGTGAAATAGCACAAGAAATGTAAAGAAGCTCTGAGCGATATTACATGGTTTCTAAGCCAAAAAATGTTTTGTCACAGCAAACATCACCTCACCACCACCACTTCACCTAAACAAATGTAGTCTCTGTGGACAGCCCAGGCTCCAAAAACGGCAACAAAAACAACCTGGTCCAGCCTGGACCATAAAAACAAAACTGTTCCAGCCCACCACCGACTAAATGCGCATTTAGGAGAGTTTCAATTGCACAGGAGGGAAGGGGGAGGGAGAGAAGCGAGCTAGCTCTGTTTTGTTTGAATGTCAACAGAAGTGACGTTACCCAACATCGCTTAGAGCACCTTTAATGAAACATCTAGAGTGGTGCCACCGAATCCTTTTTTATTCTTAATAAAGCATAAACTATGCTCTTCTAATGCATGGCAGCTTTGTGCTGTGAACTTGAATTAAAGGGATATAAATGAAAAGAAAAGATTGTGTAGCCTATATCTTGTCATGTCTTTAGGCTAATATAGTGGGCTCTCTATTGATGTTAAAATAATCACAATTTATCAGACTTTGACCTTTTGTCTGTGACTGCCATTTCTCAGGCCTGTAAACATAAAAAAAAACAACATGTTTTGACAAATATTTTAGTGTGACAGGAACCAACTCTTCCTCCTAAAATAATTTTAAAGAAAATTATTACAATTCAATTCAATGACTTAATCAATAGAAGTGACGTAGGGCCTAAGTCACTTCCTCTGAAAGGGGCACTTTTTGTGGGGGTTTCATTTCATGTCATAAAATCTATTTAACCCTCCTGTTGTGTTTGTCTCATGTTCACTAGTTTTAGGTTCCCGGTCAAAAAAAGGAGGATATGCTGCCATTATCTACGGTTGAGTCGGTCTCATTAAGGACAGTTGCCAAAATACCGGTCAGAGGGAGAGAGTCAGAGGAGGGGTAGCCTTACCGTGTAGAAAGAGGTTTTTGAACTAGGCCTATAGACGCCCATATAGCCTACTTGAGGGGCAATACATATCAAAAGTTACAAAACATCTATTGTGTTATTTGTATCAATCCACTATAAACATAATATCTACATACATAGCATTTCATTGGAGGCTAGTTTCACTTTGTCCCACAGCAACATTAAAATAGTTTTGATTTGTGTAGGCCTACAGTGTTTCTGTATTGTATTAAGTGTCTCATTATCATGAATAATTGAACATGCATTTTAAGTTCCATTCAAGAGGGGTGGAGTCACATTTGATCATTTAAAAATTTACTTGAAAGTAAGAAATAGTTACTTTCTGAAGTAACTAGTTAGCCTACTTTTACAATTTGTAACTAAGTAATTTAGTTACTTTTTGGTAGTAGCAACTAGTAACTAACTAATTACTTTTTAAAAGTGGCCAGTGATTTTTGACCGGGAAAACACATGGGTGTTCTAAAGCTAAATAAAACACTCAAATTGTTATGAAAATTATAAAAATTTGTTTTGTGTTCAAATGAAGTCATGGAGCCTCATGGTAGTCAGAAGTCAATATTTTTGGGAGAAAATAATTGTCAACACAACAAAAGTCTTATGCTAAGTAGGCCTAGGTCAATGGTGTTATCACAAACTATAGAAGATGAAGATAAAATTAGACAGAGGACACTCCTTTTTTCTGATTTATTTAGCAATAACACATCTGATAATCTAATGACCATTCCTTGACGGAACAAAGTTTTATTCATTACCAATAAAAACGGGACTTTCTGGGGGAGAATGTCCAACAAACAGCAATAAACGGCAACGTCTATCCAGACAATAAAACGACACAGAACCTTTGAACCACTATCAACCTCCAAGTCTGGGCAGCCGTGGCCTACTGCACTTCGGACTTGTAACCGGAGGGTTGCCGGTTCGAAACCCGACCAGTAGGCATGGCTGAAGTGCCCTTGATCAAGGCACCTAACCCCTCACTGCTCCCCGAGCGCCGCTGTTGTTGCAGGCAGCTCACTGCGCCGGGATTAGTGTGTGCTTCACCTCACTGTGCGTTCACTGTGTGCTGAGTGTGTTTCACTAATTCACGGATTGGGATAAATGCAGAGACCAAATTTCTCTCACGGGATCAAAAGAGTATATATACTTATACTCCTGACCACGGAATAATTAGCGCACAGTCGATGATGTCTGCACTCGCGTAGGCCTAGAGAGAGAGAATCAGCAATCGTCCAAATATCCCCAAATTGGCTCGGTTCTCTAAAGCAGTGGTTCTCAACCTTTTTTCAGTGATGTACCCCCTGTGAAATATTTTTTCAGCCAAGTACCCCCAAGTAACCAGCGCAAAGCATTTTTAGTTGAGAAACTTTGGAACTAATAAACACATACACCTTATATTTTCCTGAAATATTTATTAAATAATTGTTTTTTTAAGTATTTTTGCATGGATTCTAAGCTGTTTTTAGGGCATTTTCACTACATTTATTCATAAGGATTTATTCTGGTCATTGTAAGTGCCACACACCCATATTATATATTGTTTTTTTTTTTTCAGCAGAGTCTAGATCTGCCATAATTGTATGGATTAGTACTAGCATTGATTTTATTTTGATTTTTAAAGAATAAAATATAAAAAGTGTATTATACAAATTCTTATATTTTGACATGTATCTCACCACAGCAAGCTCATAGCTCTACATGCATTTCATGTGTGTAGGGCAGACTGTCCTGAATCTGGCAATATCATTGCCATGGTGGAAGGATTCTATGGGGCTAAGCAATTTACAGAGGTACATGTGGTGTGCTCCTTACAGAAATAAATGCCATTTTTTTTAATTTAGTAATTAAAAATTACCTTTCTGCGCTCCATACTGTATCTGTAACACGAACTGATCTGATCGGACCTGACTTGACCCGAGTTTACGTGTTAGCGTTCTGCACTCATGGTTCTCTACAACTTTTTACTGCATTGCCATGAACAAAGTAAAGGCAAAAAAGGTGTTTCTTTGTCGAACAAATTGGGATTCAATGTGAGCCTTGAATTGGATGCCATGGAGGAATTTGCTAGGATCTCAAAACCGGATTATGAACATTCTTTGCCATAAAGAAACACGTTGGATTAACATGCTTTGCCACAAAAACAGACAAATACGTGAGGTAAATCGAGCTATATGAAGTTATTATTTTGCTGTCACTTCGTCTGTTTTATAACCCAGAAGGATGTACTTGGTGTCAAATGATAGCTCTGTGTCTCCTCTTTCATCTGATATGCTTGCGTTCTATCTATGCGTTCACGGGTTCACGAGTAATAAACGAGAGTAATGGGTGCGCAGGTGAACGCAGAGAAGCAATTTTGATTTAATTTCATGATTTGTTTTAATCTTCATACTTTAACGTACAGACAAGTGCGTGGTCTCGTTGGAAAGCCCCGCTTATGCTCTGTCACGCAATAAAGGCTTCATCTCGCTGCTATAAACAGCGGAGCAATGTAACAGAGAAGAAAGGGTGTGTTTTTTGACGCACGTTGCGTCAATCGGCTTCTAAGGGTTAAAATCTCACGTAACCCCTGGAGTGCCTTCGCGTAGCCCCATTTGAGAACCACTGCTCTAAAGGGCTAAAAAACAGCCGCTCAGTCGGCAGAAATAGAAAGTGAAACTTTTTCTCGGTGGTGGCAGAGCCCGTTAGTCATTCTTTCTATTGTGAACGGATATTTCAACAGTTTTAGATGGACTGGCAATTAGGCTGATTTGTGCATAGAGATCTTAAGTAATTAAAAACTTACAAAAGTACTGTAAGGATTTATTTATCACATGTAATCACTTAGCCTAATATTCTTTTCACCACCAGACTTAAGATACAATTACAGTACTTACAGCTTCCACGTCTTACTTACAAAGCATGTTTAAGTGCAAGCTACATTAATTTATTGCTTTCTTTAACTTTAGGAGAAGTCCCGCAAGTCAGCTGTAGGCTACTTCTGTAGACCTTACCTGTCACATGGAGGTGGCAGCAACGCATACGCTTGGGCAAAGAAAATACAAAATACTAGGCTGACTCGGTCCACATTATGAGACGACATACTAAAGGTAGGCCTATGTGCAAAACGGAAGCATGCACAACAGTTGACGTTCTTTTCCAGACTAGTTATCAAGTGCCACAGAGGGCAGTTGGAGCCCTAGCTAGGCTACAACGATAAGAGTAGGTTAGGCCTATTGGTCATATGAAGTCATGTGACCAATCTGTCCCTATCGATTACAAGAGGCTTCTTTTATAGCCCAAGATGATTAAGTTAAAAGGTGAAAATACATTTACATAAGTTAATATATAACTTCTGGAGATGGTGTGGGGTTTGGCCACTTCCAAATCAACAGCAAGACAGCAAGAGTGGATTACAGTGAGCTTTATTTCCGAACAAAAACTTTCAAGTCACTTGAAGCCACGTCAGATGGTACCACAGCATTTAACTTATCACAGATTCATAAAATATATGAATAGCCCACTGTAAAATTGCCAATTGAGTTTTGGTAGGGCAGAAAAAAAGAACGTCAAATGACCCAATATTTTGCTTTTCCGTGTAAATGCTGCGGAGTTGTATCAATCTGAAATTTGGGAAACAAAATCTGGCTTAAAGGGCATAGAATTTTTCACTTTCATAAAACAAAATATTTCCAAGTAGTCTTTCCTACTTTCCTTCCCTCCCCATGCTAATGCACCCATATCCTTCAATTACACTGTGAATAGTAGGGTTATGTGGTTGAATAACCACCACCCTAAACACAGTTGAGGTAGGAAATGGATGCATAAGGGCAGCAATCTCCCACCCCCAAAACCCTCAACAAACAAACAAAAAAAACAAACAAAAACCTTTGAAGAATGAGATAAATTTAGTCACTTGCGTGGTAAGATGCCCTTTATCTCATTCTGCAAAGCAATTCCACACATACACATACACTCACACACATACACTCACACATACACACCGCTACCTCTCAACTCTTGCAGCCTAGCTACTCCCAGCTAACATAAATGCATTACATGCTTTTTGGTGTTAACTGGCAGCTTTCAAGGCAAGACAAGAAAAATGCAGGTAGCTGCCAAGACATCCTGTGATCTGGCCCTTGTTCTCTCATCTAGTCACACAAATCTCCATTTTTTCCCCCCACCCCACGAAAGGTCAATTACATGACTGGTAGATTTGTGTGTTTTGAGGGGGGCACTATAGCAGAGAGAACAAGGGCCTGAAGTTCCACTGCACATAACAAATTGCCCAATTCTAGGAGGAAGTTCCTATTAAGTTGACCTCATTGTATCCAATTTCCTCTCAAAAAGTTTTAATTTAAATTGTTTTACTCAATATTTAAGTGTGCACAAAATGGCCTGTTAGAAACCAACAGCATCTATGACACTTGATGATTAACAGTGGAACAATGAGCATCTTACAGTTATTGGGAAATTGCCACTGAGGGCTTGTCTGCACACATGCATCAAGTTTGGCAGCTCTGAATATCAAGGGATCATTTTAACAAGAACCATTTACCCAAATAAGCTTTCCCCATCCCCAACCATATTATCTTAAAAGAACACGGCAACATTTTGGGAAGTCAACTTATTTTCAGTCTATCCCAGTTCGATAAGAGAAAACGTACCCTTCTCTTCTCTGTGCATGCAATAACCCAGTCTGACAGCATTAGCCTAGCATAATTCACTGGAAGTGGGACCAGTTAGCCTACAGCTCCCTTTTAGCTATAGACTAATTGGTCTAACCCACATCCAGTGAACTATGCTAAGCTTGGCTAACAGTGTCAAACTGGGTTATTGCACAGAGAAGAGAAGGGTACGCATCCTCTTCTTTGACTCTTGGGTAGATAGTAAATAAGTTAATTTCTCAAAATGTTGGCATGTTACTTTAAGTAAATATGCAACAGAAAAAGAAAAAAAATTGCCCTTAACTCTGCATCCCAACCACAGTTTTTTTCTGAGCTCCCAGGCTTAGCGTTAAAGGGGATGCTCTGCTGCACACACCCACGCACAAAAAAAACTGTAGACACACAAATGTGTGTTATTACTGCCCATGGCCTCTGCATGAGCCAATACCACCCACATCCCACCCCAAATAAAATTTCCCATCAACACCTCAGTTGCTTAGGCCGACAGCCGACACTGTGTAATTATCAGTGCAGTCGGACCCTGAAGTCCAGTCAAAAATTAGGCCCACATTGCCTTTTACTTGCATTTGAGCCACTTTCATTTTTTTAAAGCTCAATGCGGTAACCTCCAATCAATTTTAGTGTTAAATATCAGACGGATTTTTTTTTTTCGCCTTTACCACCTCCTCCCTAAGCGGAGAGTTCACAACAGTCTGGGTACTCATGTGTGTACTCACTTGCAGAAGTCATTTTAGTGCATATGGCAGTGAGGAGACCGATGTAACAGCATCATCATATTTACCAATTTACAATCTGCCAATTAAGCTGCACTGCAGCAGAAGACTTACACTACATGATGCAAAAGTCCATTTATGCTGTGATTAGAAGTCACTTTGACTAGGGTGTGCCTACCTTGCACATCTGTATTACCAGATGGCAAGCGGGCAAGTGTGTTTGTACAAGGCATTACTTTTTTTTGTAGCAGCCTAAAGATCAAGAGTTTCTGTCAACACTGCTTTAAGGATGCTTGGGAAGCTATTTAACTAAAAAAGTGCCAACAAGTAAACCAATTATAAATCTGGGAGGAAACCTCCACTTGCATCCACATTCTTTCTTGTACCACAAAATTAATCTTGAATCAATAAATACATTTAGTCAAATTTGCTGCTCTTTAGCAGAGGAGAGAGGGGTTGGGAAAACACTTTGGTTTCAGTATAACTATATATATAATAAAAAAAAAAAAAAAAAAATAAAAAAAAAAAAAAAACAGTGCTGACAGAACCCCAAATCTCAGAGATGCCCTAGTCATCATCAAGCCTTTAAACACATTTTAAAACAATCCTTAAAAATGAAAGTATTTACAAGTTTACAGTGTGCCACATAAGCAGTGAAGATGGCACATCTTGAAGTGAGGGGATTAGCCACCCATTACGAATGTCACTCCTTGGGCTGAAGAAAGATTTGTCCAGATTCCATAAGGAAGGAATCACGGTTGAAAGGAGACAGTTTGTAGAGTATCTGCTCATGTCTCTCAGTCTGCACAATGAAGACCGAGGAGGAAAGGTAGAGTCTATAGAAGTACATGTTCCACGACACCAAATGGATCAACAGCCAGCACCAGCCTTTAAGGAAACTCAGGGTGCAACATCAGTCCCACAATGGCTGAGCAGGAGTGGGGAGAATACACAGCCATATCTCTCATTGCAGTGTTGTATCCGATGCAGTGAAGACAGCATGAATGTGTTCAATTATCTCTGGCTTTTCTCTTGTGCCCACTCTGTAATGGAGCAATAAGTCTCAGCTTAAATCTATTCAAAAACTAAATGAAGAAAAA
This sequence comes from Alosa alosa, assembly GCF_017589495.1. Classification (NCBI taxonomy): domain Eukaryota; kingdom Metazoa; phylum Chordata; class Actinopteri; order Clupeiformes; family Clupeidae; genus Alosa; species Alosa alosa. The sequence continues at coordinate 5,476,860 of NC_063203.1, read as the reverse complement.
TGGCAAGGGGTGTTTGGGGTGTTAGAAGTGGGCGCAGTAGATGTTGGGAACTGGAAGACGCCCAAAAGACGATGTACATGAGGGGGTGTGGACATTATGAGATTATTTTTAAAAGCTGCTTGTTAAGGCACTTGATACAGTTAGTTAAAAAAGGAGAAAATGAAACGGAAAAATAGTTGCTGCTTGTAATAACTGATAAGGTGTGGGCTGTTGGTTGTCATTTCTTTTCGCATAAGAGGTGCTCGAGTCCCTTTATCCCATACTTCCCTCCTCAGTAAAGTGTCCGAGTCTTCTGAATGGATATCCAGCTCAGCCTCCTATTCAGAGCCGCGATTTCCTTCCCCGCATTCATCAGGCATTTAGATTTCTTATGGAGCAATTGAAATAAAATAAAATAAAATAAAATAAACAGACATGGGAAGAACAAAAACAATGATGCGGACCACAAAACAAACAAACAAAAATCCCCACAGCAAAGTGGGGGTGGGGGTAATTAAAGGGAGCATATGGGAAAGATGATCTGGAGGCAAGAGGGAGAGGGGAGAAAGTATGTTTAGAAAACACCTGTGGTAAGCATCGATTTCAATTATACAACAGTTAGGTCTGGTTGACCTATTTATTAATATCTGATTGGATAAGAGGCATTCCAGAGTGGGGATATCCCAAGATAACCCCACTCGGACTGTTCACTGCCATTAAATCACGCCAACGTGAACATTCCATCAATTCAAAACAAGAGAAGAAGGATTTCTTAAGGTCACACTTGTGAGAAAATGGCGTAAATGGAATAGGGTTAATGTGCCATTTGGCGCCTGACGTATAGACAAGCTAGTAGGCTATTAATAAAAAATTAAAAAGTGTGTGCATAAGCACATGTAGCCTCTCACTGATTTTGCTCAAGTGATATGCTGCCTTGCTTGGCAACAGGAGAGGCCAAGACTGGAACTATTTTTGGGACGGAGAATGAACTAACAAAAATCGACAAAATAAACAATGGAAAACACATTTGAGGTCTTTACGCTCAATTTGTTGGTAGTAAAACTGTTGTATAAAAGCAACATGGCACTCGTGATCATGGGATCGGTAAAGTTGCCTGTGACCCTGGTCCTCAGTGTTCCTACGGCCGAACCACAGCCATTGGTATATGATCCTTACCAACCCCACTGTGACTTGTGCCATATTGCTTAAATCACAAATACAAAAATGTATAATGACATGGAGGTGGGTGGAGTGTAAAAATGCAAGAGTAGGGCCTTTTACCTCTTCTTACGGCTTCACTGCCTCTCCACTCTCACTGTGGTACTCAGCCACATAGAGGCTCTTATCGATGCTGCTGGGGATAGGTTTGATCTCAGTTCCCAACTGCTCCTCTATACCCTTCAGGTTGAAGCGATCGTCATAGGTTATCAGATTGATGGCTAGACCCAAATGTCCAAAGCGTCCTGATGTCACATACATAGACAAAAATAAATATTAGGAATTTTATATCATATTGAGGACTGGTGTTCACTGGTTCACATTTGAATATGATTGCATACCAGATCTGCCAATACGGTGAAGGTATGTCTCTCCAAGCTTGGGAAAGTCAAAGTTTATCACCACATTCACAGCTTGAATGTCAATTCCTCTGGTGAAGAGATCTAAAAACAAGAACTAAAGTAAGACTAAACATACTTAAATGACACTAAAGGTTCATCACACAGAGGGTGACAATGGTGAAAGTCTTGTCTGCTGCAATGACAGATGATGGGCACAAATTCTTATTTCAGGGAGGCAGGTCTTACCAGTGCAGACAAGATTCCGGCAGAGACCATTTCTGAAGTCATGGAATACACGGTTACGGTGTTCCTGCAAGACATAAAAGGGTAGTTTCACGATCAGGATAAGTGCTTGGCATAATCCACATGTCAGATGTGGATAGTACATATCTAAATATTGACCAGTAGCCATTTTTTTAAATCCTTTAACAGATGTAGAACAATATAAGACAGCGACCACATACCTGTCTCATCTTTGCATGAATGTAGAAACAGGAGTAGCCAAGTTGAGAAATTTTCTTTGCCAGGAGCTCAACTCTCTGAGACGAGTTGCAGAAGATTATTGATTGATTAATTTGGAGCTAAAGGGGATGAGGAGAGAGAGAGAGAGAGAGAGAGAAAGAGAGAGAGAAAGAGAAAGAGAGAGAAAGAGAAAAGAGAGAGAGAGAGAGAGAAAGAAAGAAAGAAAGAAAGAAAGAAAGAAAGAAAGAAAGAAAGAAAGAAAGAGAGAGAGAGAGAGAGAGAGAGAGAGAGAGAGAGAGAAAGAAAGAAAGAAAGAAAGAGAGAAAGAAAGAAAGAAAGAAAGAAAGAAAGAAAGAAAGAAAGAAAGAAAGAAAAGAGAGAGAGAGAGAAAGAAAGAAAGAAAGAAAGAAAGAAAGAAAAAGAGAGAGAAAGAAAGAAAGAAAGAAAGAAAGAAAGAAAGAAAGAAAGAAAGAAAGAAAGAAAGAAAGAAAGAAAGAAAGAAAGAAAGAGAGAGAGAGAGAGAGAGAGAGAGAGATGAAAGATGCATGAGTAATACTGGTCTCAAACACTAGATGTGAAAAACAGAGTTCTGAATTCACAAACTCCACACACTTACAACTGAACACAAAAGAAAAAAGTCAGGAACCAAAATGATAGGAACTCACCCTAGAGAACAAAGTATTAAGACAGTGTACTTTCTGCCTTTCGGTGACATAGGCATAATACTGAGTCACACCCTTCAGAGTCAGCTCCTCCATTAGGTTAATCTCATAAGGCTTCTGCAGATGGGAATTCTAGAAGGAAAAAAAAAAAAAAAAACTTTGTTAAAAGAATTCACTGCATGATGGTCTCAACCACAATCACCGGTTACACATCTGGTTTAACAGTAGAATGTGTGAACGACGCAGATCATATCCATGCCACAAATTCTGACATTCTTTTACATTGTTTATTTGTTGGTTTTTCATTACTATGAGGGGTTTAATCCATTGAAACTTAATCCAACCACCCAAATGAACAGGAATAACTGTTTTTTATTAAAGTTTGAACACTATCATTGCTAAGCAAATGTGATTTCAAATAGAAGGCATGTCCGTAAAGTCAACAAGTTGACAGTTATTGGGTAATTAGAGTAGTTTTATCATGAAATGTACCACCTCTTCACATTTATTATATTTCAATCCATTCTATTTCAATGTGAAATGGAGGGTGATCATGTCTTGCTCATGCTGTAGATAAACTGAAAAGAAGCTTACTTTTGATGCAATTTTTTTTAGTTTTACAGTGGAAAAGGCACCCGTTTCATTGAATGACCCTACGGTACATTTCCATTAAAGCATGCATTAAACAGCAGCTGGAAACAGAGACTTGTATCTCCCCTTCAAATATGTAAATGAGTTAAAAATTACTTAAAATTCTTTTTCTCTACATGTCCCCAAAACAACCAGTCCTTACTTTGCCCGAGAAGCTGTAGATGCTGGACTAATTTTGGCTCCCTACTCAGAAACCTGAGAGACATTTTTTCCCCCTAGCAGAACGTACCATAAACTTCTGCACACTGATGGGAAAAGTAGCGGAATACAGCAGAATTTGTCTTTGCTTGGATAGGAAGCTCAGAGTCTCCTCCATCATCAGCACAAAGTCCTGTGACAGGAGCTTATCAGCCTGTTCAAAACATGAGTAGGCAATACAGGTTGAGTGCAACTCTTCAAAAACACATTCCATAACAGTGTGTGTATTCCTTCATTCATTCAACTTGCCTCATCCAAAACGATCATCTGCACCTGGCTGACTTTTGCCACTCCCTTTTTGATGAGATCCAGGATCCTTCCTGGCGTGGCAATGACTACATGTACTATAAAAGGAAAAGATCATGAGTGAAAATACATGTGTTGGTGAGTGATATAAATTTGTGATTCATGTAATGCAAGTAACTTCACACCGTACCAGTCTCATCAAGTCGCATGATGTCATCACGAAGGTTGGTGCCACCAGTAGTCGCCATAACCTTGACTCCGCCCATGTGTTTGCTGACCTGGATGCAGATTTGACTCACCTGCAGTGCCAGCTCGCGAGTAGGAACGATGACCATTGCTGAAAAAAGAAAATGATTATTTATCCATTCAAAATCATCCATGGCGTAGTATGAAAATATCAATATAATTTCATCACACGTTCAAAATTTCACCTTGTATGCAGTCCTTCTTTAGGTCAATGCGTTCAAGTAAGGGGATGAGGTAGGCGCCGCTCTTTCCAGTGCCGTTCTTTGCTCTGGCCAGAATGTCCCTCCCTGACAAAGCAATAGGAATGCTCTCCTCCTAACAGGACATATGACAACAGTCTCAAACTCCAACATACTATAAATACCTTCAAACTGGCTAAAATTTTGAGATGAGAGCTTTAACATAATTAAAATGTTACATGTAAAGTTGATCAGAAGGGCTCATTCATTTTAAATATTCACAGGTATGCTAGTCATTGAAGCCTGAGAAGTGGACTGATGTTAATAACACGTTTGAATTACATTTGTGTAGGTGAGAAAGCATTGCTGTCCAATTTTGTCTCAGCCATGTGTGTTGAGGGGAAGTCATCAACATGACCACTCACTTGATGTGAATTCTCCAGACAATTATCTGCTCTGTTCAAATGGACTCAAACATTACCCAAACTTTTTACTGGGCACTGGCCAGGTCTGTAGTTGTATTTTTGGGTTTAAAGGCACAGAGTTGAGCTACACCTTGTTTTCAGTCTTTAGATTTTTCTGGTGCGACAGTCAAGGTAAAAGTTCAAAACAACCAAAGGACTCGCACATAGGTCCAAAAAGTTGGATCAATATTGTTTTTTTTTTGTTTTTTTCCCCTCAGACAAGCGTGCAAAATGTGCAAACATGTGCAAAGGTGCTACCCTGTCTGATATTAATATAATAATGGAGCGGCCTGAATGCGGGACTATTGACGGACCAACTATGACTTCAATTGAACCCCATGCAGAGACACACACGCACGCGCGCGCGCGCAGGACCACTTTGGGGGTGCCTCTCTTTCGTTGCTCTCTCTCTCTCTCTCTCTTTCAACAGGATTTGTCACCGCTGAACTCAAATTATAGCCTAGGTGCTTCAACATCAACCGCTATCGACAGGAAAGGAAAACAAACATTTAGCGATCAGGAACCGTCAGGAATTTTGCAAATACAGAAGCATGACCGCCTAGGCTATAACGTAGAGAACATGGATGACTTCTCTATTTGACGTTTGATTGCGAATGTGAACAGACAGCTACAGACACGGAGCGCACATTAGGCCTACTTTCACTTTCTGTGCATATTCATTACGTGAAAAATAATTAGTAGCAAAACAGCGATCAAATATTACATGGCAGTGCGTTTTGTTTTCAAATGTTTTCATGCATGTCTAGATAACAGGTGAGGAATGTTTAGGAGACTCGTAAATCCTCAAATTTAGGCTGCGCAAAGCACAGCACCTTTATTTGGCCATGGCTTGTATTCGAGTCAGCTATAATATAGTCCTTTATTTCTTGCGTTTTATTGTGAGACATAGGCCTACTTTTCGTTTAGAGCGGCATGGGTAGGCTATCAAAAGCAGATGTTTAATTTGATATTTAATTTACGTTTGGACTGTTGATTATATTGCTAAATATTGGGACTGATGACCACTGAAATCTGTGGGGTATTTAATGGCTTACTATTAAGTTTCATAGTGTCAGGAATTTCAATTGCCATCCACTTATTGCGAGATAAGGTATCCGCGCTTTCATTCATTCATGTGCTGCTGCAAGGGAAACCTTATTCCGTATAGCCAAAGATGTCCAAGATAGCCTAAATGTAGTTATTTTTTAAATTATGCATGATTTACTTTTTTATAAAATTCATAGGCTGATGCCTGGCAGCAACAATTGTGTTTAAATGTAGGCTTCAGCCTCTAGCTCAGAAGGGTGCGGCATGCGACTAGCTTGAGAGCAACGTGTTGGAGACTCATGGTGTAAATTACTTTTCATTGGCAACAATACAAACCAACAATATAAAATATTAAGAGGAGCTCTTATATGAGTTAAATTGAAACAAAATTATACTGGCTTTTATTTGTCCAAATCTGAGGCCCGGCTATAAATAGAATCCCTGCCATAATTTGACGATTTAGGTATGCGTTTCAGGCATAGTGCAAGCACTAATCTCTGACTGAAAGTGCACAGGACTTGTGCATTTGAGAGCGCCCTCTCGCGGCTGTAATGTTTCACGTAGGGTTCATGTCAGTTAATATAAATGAACACTTAAAACATGTTCAATTATATATTTTTTCATATAGAAGTCGCACCTGACTAAGTCGCAGGACCAGCCAAACTATGAAAAAAAGTGTGACTTATAGTCCGGAAAATACGGTACATAAAACAGATATTCATTTACTTTAAAGTGACTAGGGCTAGTGTTTTCAGCATGACATTTGTTGTGCATATAAATAAATTACACTTAATAGCGCAATTCGATTACTCGATTAATTGATGAAACAATCGCTAGAATCCTCAATTCCAAAAAGAATCGATAGCTGCAGCCCTATGTAATGGAGGCGAACTGAGCTAGCATGCTAGTTGGGCATGTAAATCCTCACACAGATAACCTTAAGAACGCTTCTAACCGCTGAGTTGGAAGCCTGGGCTTTTAGTACTGTGGTTAGAGCGTTCGACTCCCATGCCGGTGTGTGTAGAGGTGGCAGGTTGAGGCCCGTGAGCGGCGGAGAACCGACCTCTGTTACAGTGGTGCCGTGACCCGGATCATGGGAGTGAGGCTTTAGGGAGGTGAGTGTAACGAGGCGAACTGAGCTAGTATGCTAGTTGTGCGTGTAAATCCTAACACCCCTAACCTTAAGAACGCTTCTAATCGCTGAGTTGGAAGCCTGGGCTTTTAGCTCAGTGGTTAGAGCGTTCGACTCGGTGGGTGTTGAGGTGGCAGGTTGAGGCCCGTGAGCGGCAGAGAACCGACCTCTGTTACACCTATTTAACACTCGACCCTACTTGTATGACACTACATGTGACACGATATCTGTTCAGTAATCCTCCAAAATTCTGATTGTGGTTCCAAGTAACTTCCCTGTACCCAAACTTTAACATATTTTATTAACTTTGTTCAAGAACAAACAAAGATGGTTTTAAATATAATGACAAGTTTCACTTAATCTCAAGACAAAGTTATAGTCTGCACAAAAGACTGAAAACAAAATATTTTTTGGGGTCAGACCCAATTTGACTGTCATTCAGGTAATGGCAAATAAACAATTTTTAAAGATGGCCTAATCCTGTGCCGAACTTTTGTTAAGTGCCTACCTGAATAGGGGAAGGTTTCTCCCAGCCCATCTCAAAGATCCCCATAAGCAGTTCCCGCTTCAAGCAGTAATCTTCAAATTCATTCCCCTTTGTTGCGGTCACATCCTGTAGAGAACACTATACAATTAAGTCCTCCACTTAACTAATCAAGAATTCTCTTTGTTTAAATTAGTCATGTTCTCACCGAAGTTCTCATTCTCATGTCCTTTGGAGGGACCTTTAAGTTTTTCTTCCAGTCATCTCCAGGTCTGATTGGGAAATATTCATTAAAAAGCATTATTATGAATGCACATTTAAAACATGTTATGGTAGAAGACGACATATTTGGCTCAAAACTTTCAGCCTCATTAACCCCTCTTTCCCCACAACAAACAAAACCACCCAAATGATTTCACGAGGAATAAAGTTTGGAGTTTGATCAAGATAAACATTTACTTGATGACTGTGTTTGTTGGTGCTGGCTGGGAACTGCCATTGTTGATTGTGCTGGAGGCTTTCACTTGGCTTGCTGGTTGTTGAGGACTCCCTCCACCTGGGCCACCTGCTGGCTTTCCTGAGGCCCGAAGTTGGCCATTCTGATTAGACAAGCCCAAAATCACGTGGCTCTCTGTTCTTGCTGTACTCATAGTTCCTCTTCAAACAGCAAATTCAATCTGACAGATGTAACAAAGGAATATGCTTTTGCTCACAAGAGTTCACAAGGATATGTGCAATTTGCCGTCCTACACCTTGCAGCTCCAAAAGAAAAATCACAACAGAGAAAAAAAAATCCCTTCAGATAACTTCAGGTTCTTCTTCCATCAATGTTTTCTTTGAAGATTCAAAATAAGATTCATTCAATTAAGGAGTCAGTGATGTTGCAAGCAGAAAAAAAATGGCTAGAACGCCCAAGTCCACTTTTTCAAAGGTGTACACCCATGAGAAGAGGCCAAGACACCAAAGTGTCAGTCATTTTAGTGTTTCCACATCAACTCTTCCTATTCCAAGTTTAGAAGTTGAACAGCTTCCAAAGACATCAACCTAAGAGAAAGGAAAGAAAAAGCATTTTGAATCACATAGTCATAAAAGGAGTTCAGGCATGCACCAAGTGATTTGCCAGGGAGCGGTGAGCCAGTTCTGTGACCATGGTCGGGATGCTAAAGTTATCAAGAACTCTTTTCACATTTCCTTGCCATCAAGGAACTTCATCACTGTAGTTGTATTGCCCAGTTTACAAAGCCAGGGTTGTAAAGGTACAGCACAGAGGAGTTCGACTGTAGGGCGTTTGTCTACAACTAGCAAGCTAATCAGCCAAAAGCCAACAAATTTGTTCTGTGAGCACAGACAGCAAAGCAACTGACCCCGAGTTTACTGGCTTGCTATTTGATGTACTTTGGTATGCAAATGGCCACATCCTTCTGTAAGAGCTGTTCTAATGCAATTTTCCACAGGAATCGATATGGGAATCGATAAGTAGGCTTGGGTATCGAATATCGAGTATTGGTTGGAACCGGGACTATCTTTGCGATTTTCCCGGAATTGTTCAAAAGTTTAAATTTCGATTCCTAGTTTCGATTCCCAGTTCGCCGACCGGAAGAAGAAACGGCTGAACACCAACGAAGAAGCGCATAGTTCATAGAATTAAAATTCATGGAGAATGTCAGACTATTTCATTCAGAAAGCAGGGTTCCCGCGGATCCTTAAAAAGTCTTAAATACAACTGAATTTTCGAAAGAGGTATTAAATGTGCGTGTGGGACCGCCAGCGAGTGCAAGAGAGCGAGTGATGTCTCCATCCAGTTTCTTGTATTTAAAACGCAATTGTGAGCAAAAGTGACTAGGCTATTAGGCTACGGGAGGAAGTGTAGTGGTTGCAGAGTGTCAATGTTTTTCACGGGTTTGGTTAAAGGTGTGAAAACGGTAATACAGTAGGCATAAAAATAATATGCGTGACGTTTTCGTGGTGTAGCTGAGGCCTGAGATAGACAGGTAGCCTACGTGGAATGAGGAAGCCTATGGTAGAATGAGCGGGAGAAAGAGTTTGTAAGCCAGTTAGCGATAGGTTAGCTATATGTTCGAATTTAGGCCGGACACATGGATTTTAAAAGCCCTGTCCGGCGTCCGGCGCAGCCTCAAGCCAGACGCTCATTTGTTCTCCTTTTTGGAGTTGCTCTTGGCATCTAAAGTCTTTGCTCGGACGCAGCATCGTTTCACAAACTATGGACACGAAGACTATTGGTCAAATTATGTGCAGTGCTTCGCAATCAGGAGGAAATACTGTTAAGTTGATCTGTTTGCATCTTTCCAGCATGTGTTGCTGGCCTAGCCTAGGGAAGAAAATATCTGTCTTATAATAGCCTACCTGTAATATCTGCCAGCAGCTTGCTTGCCAGCGTTTCCCAGTAGGCTAGGCCTACTTCGCCAAAGTTGTGAAATATAACCGCATATTTTTTGAATGTCGGCGACTGCTACATTTAAAAAAAAAAAAAAAAAAAAAAAATAATACATAATAATGCGTGCTTGAGATGAAACCAGCAGTTTTTTTTAGCAGGATCATGCCAGGAGGACCTGTCTCTTAATTTAAAACAAGTCAATGGTTTTACAATGTTTCAGTCAAGCTTTGGTTGGTTTAGATACAACTGGTATGCAAAATGTAAAGTAGTGGATTAACTTTCATTTGCTGTGCTGCATATTGGACAATAGATGCACATAGTAAATTATAAAGTAGGCTTATTAAAATATTAGCTTAGTCTAGCTTAGCTTAGTCTAACTTTGAAAAAAATATTGAAGGGAATCCAGTCCAGTGCACATGTCTTTGGCAAGTAGCCCTAGGCTACTACAGACACAGGTGAAGAACAGTCAGCCTCAGCAGTAAGCAAAACCAAATACAGCCAGCTTCAAAAGCAAGCAGCCCAGACCCTAAAATTGGGCATTTATAGCTGTGAAGGTAATTCACACACACAATTATTTTGCACCAAAATATATTTGGTAACTTCTGTAGACATCCAAAATGGGGTGGGGGTTAAAATTAGTAGGGAAAAAAAACTTGCATAAACATATATATATAGTTGTGGTATAATCTTAATTTTCATTTAGATGTCTTGGAAAGGTCTTAAAGTCTTTAAATTTGCACTTGGAAAATGAACCCTGAGAAAGACCATTGGTTAGCTAGCTCATTTAAAATATCCTAAACTTTTTTTGACCCTGCCTTTAAAAAACATCGGAATCGAGAATCGTTAGGAACCGGAATCAAAATAAGAAATCGGAATTTAAATCGTTCAAATTGAAACGATACCCAACCCTATCGATAAGGAATCGCATCAATAAGCATACTCGACAATAGCATATCGATATCGATCATTTCTTAACAATGCCCATTCCTAACAGGAGCCGTTTATGTTTTTAGTGAGGGGGTCGTAGCAGGTCGAGAACAAGACACCTCGATGAGCCGACGGCAATTTGCTGTTGAATTGTGATTGTTTGAAAGCATGCAAGACTTGATTAGTCTCAACTCAACATCGGGCGGTTATTTGGAATCTTAAGACATTGGCCTGGAGAATCACTTAATTTCCAGTCAAACGCAGCAGTCAGGATATACAGTGGGCGTCGCTTTCAGTCTCTTCAGTCACTTCAGTCGCGCATTACGAGGCGTGAAATTGTGTGAAGCTTTAGTACCACTTTCAGCCACTGTGCGTCGCTCTGCCACTGTACATCGCTCTGCCTGCCGCCCCTTCTGAAAAAGCAGGAGGCTACCATTAAACATTATTGTTGCCGAGAGGAATCCCAGCCTACGAATTCAATAACAAAATAAATTATCTACTGGCTCAATGATAATCAATAAATAACTGTTCAGAATTAATCTGTAGCCTTGGGTAGGCTTCTGCAGAGAACAATGTTGTTGCCGATTTAATACCATTTAACAGGCTACGCAATAGAGGCTTAGACAACTATGACCCACGTTTTGGTTTCGTAAATTAATTTGCCCTACTTCTTGACTGCAATGTAGTCAATTGACTGCTTGACAGGTTATTTTTATTTTTCTGTACAATAAACAAATACATCTGCTTTATGCCGCAGAATTTAATGACTTGGCCAGCCTATAGAGCGGGCACATTTTGGAGAGAATAGAGAATGCATACATAAGAATCTGTAGGCTATTTGTGGCGGGTTACCAGCAAATAATGTTTAATGCATTAACTCAAGACGTCAAACGTTTTCTAAACAATACAAACAGAAAGGATGCAGCAGGCAGCAAATGTAGAAGAGTAATTTCCAGTGGAAGAACAAAATGCTGAATGAAGCCCAAAGATATGAAGGCATATCTGGCAAGTTGTTAAAGACATAAAAGTTAAAGACATAAATGGTTGGGCTATAGGCCTAGTTTGCAAGAAGGAGACATAACGCGTGAGCATGCCACACTATCCACAGCTGTGGTTGCGGGGGTAGGATGATTACTGTTAGCGCAGGATTTATATAAAATTCTTCAACAGAAGGCCTGCCTCGATTGCAGGCTTACTCAAAAAAAAAAGCCTGTGGTTTGCGCAGCCTACAGTAAGTAGGTCTTGGTGAGTTAGGAGTCCTCACGACTTATTTTAAGCAGTCTCAGAGGTGGAAAGTTGCGTTCGTTGGGGGCAGGGCCAGATTAACAATTCATAGACCCTTGGGAACTAAATGTCTGATGGCCCCCCCTGCCCCCCAGCCAACGTGAATCGGGCGGTCAGTTAATAGGCCTATATCGTGAAGATTTTTTATTGCCATTTAAGGCACGAGCGCATCTGTGAGGCCAAGCCTCACCAAGTAGCCCGTTTGTTTACAACTAACATTACATTTAATTAAACTGCTTATAGGCTATGCCGAAATAGTTTCAACATTTTGAATATCAGTGTCGGGTGAATTAGGAAATGTTCTCAAAGTAGCCTTATGGCATAATGTGCAAATAATATAGCCTAGATATTCCAATATATTCGAATACATGTGTTTATTTTAGAGGGGATATTCAAACGTCATTTTTGAGCAATTTTGAGTCCTAGTCCACTGTAGGCTACGCCAATCGCCTATTAACACTTTCCACCTAACCTCAGTGAGCATATCGGCAATGACGCCGTATAGTCCGCAATGATGGTCTTATTCCAATCATGGCTAGTTGTTTGGCGATAGAGCTAGTCGGACAGCCTTTTTTCCGCAGGGTCCTGATGCACTCACTGACTTCTGCATTGACGACAACCATCTCTGAACTGTGTAAATGGGCTATGCATGGGGTGTCTAACCAGGCCTTTTTATCAGGCCACCAGGCCCCTCCTCCTCCTGGACAATAGGCCAGAGGTGGAGAGGTGGAAAGATGAGTTGTTGGGGGCAGGGCACCCACACACACACCATGACACAGCATTTCCAATTCAAAAGGGAAAGCACTGCTCATTGCAAAATGCAGAACCTTTAAAGGTAAACAGGCCTATAACTTGACTAAAACCGTGCAAAACTTGAGGCACATCGGTTATCATCTGAGCAGTCTCATGTATATCCTCATTTTGCGAATGCGAAAACGATATGAGCCTGTTGCATTTCGTTAGATGTCCGAGTCACGCATAATGTTTGAAAATCACTGGCTCATAATCACAATAATTAAACACATGACAGTTGGATACTTCATTATGTTCCCATGCATACATTTTGGTGAGTAGCATAAAGATCGTTAAAAACAATAAAGTATGGCTCTCCGTTTGGACATCGAAAACTTATATTTTAAATAGGGTAGACTACCGTCGGAGATGCGGACTTGCAAAGGCCTCAGGATAACACGTTATCTCCACTATCATCAGTCAATGCTTTTTGAGGATGGGCTAGCCTACATTAAGAACAAGCATATTTCTGGTCGATTTAAGAAGGGCTTTCAATCGTATGTCCCCATGCACATAATAGAAATGCACTCGCTCAGAGAGCACAGACCTCCGCCAAGGCAGCTCAATTAATGAATTATTATTATTTAAATCTAAGTTATTGAATTATTTCTTGAATGTAGGCTATTGAGTAGATATTTTTGGTATTTCGTGTATTTTTCAGTAGTGTTCACAAATTGTTGTTTTGTTTTATCAGAACTGATTAGGCTACATCGTGCATAACGTGTAATTAACGTGATTAACACCTGTGTATGACTGTCCATTGTATGGCAAGGCTATTGACACCTGTCCCTGAGTCTGTATGGGCAAGCAATTACCGGGTATGCTCTAAACTTATAATAAAATAAGCACCTGCATTCCGGAGCGGTGCTTATGAGCCTGTTTACACTTGCTTTAAATACTGTAAATACAGGTGTAAACAATCACCAAGATGCAGGGGCACAGCAGATACTTTGAAAGTAGTCTCTAGTGTACAGTGGAGTTTTCTTATATGTATAAGACTTTTTCTGCTGTAAGTGTATTGTTTACTGGACTAAATAAAAGTCCTCTTCCTTTTCACAACAACCTCTGCTTCATCCTTTGCTTAAAATAGACCACCAGTCACACGGTTACCCTTTAAACCCGAGACGAGTGAAACACTTTTTAATTAAACGTAATTTAGAAAGACATCGTAAAACACTTAAAGTTAATATTTTGTATTTTAGATAGATTGCTGCTGGGCTATACAGTATGTCTTGGTTCATGTCTGTTAACAACTCATTGCCGTCCTCGCGGTTGCATCCATCCGCCCTTCTATGAAATGAAAAAGACGTAGGCTATCTGCAAGCTGGCCTATGATTTCAGTTAAAATACAGTACGTGATAAACCCAGAAAAAGTTGACAGGTAGGCTATGTTTCGGTCCCGGTGATTATTTATACTTTTCAAGGCATTTTAAGGAAGAAGTGGTAGCATGCAAGCTCCCAAATTGACCCAGTAGCCTACAGAAGGCATCAATAAATTGAAGGGGAGGGTCATGCGTTTTTTCATAATCACTTTGGAGGGTCATAGAAAAATGTCTTGCTGGCGAGGGAGGGTCACGTCTTTTTGGACTAATGCTCCCAAAACTCCTCCGGTAGCCCCTTAAATAAATAACGAACAGTCCCTAATGAAGTAAACTTGTGACCATCAAAAAACGTTTATCGCCTGTAACTCCGTGATAACAGGACGTAACAGGAAGGCATTTGGCTGAGCAACGGAGGTTAATATGCTCTATATTTTGTCAAAATGATGTCTGTCCATCATCGTTGCACTTTGAGAAAATTTGTCCTGCGTTTCTTCTACGGCTGCAAACGGGATTCACTCGCAGTTAACCAAATATTTATTTATTAGGGCAGGGCAGGCATATTTCTGGCTATTAAATTATTTCTAAACCAGTCTGCTAAAGTCTGTAGTGAAGTCTGTGTAGGGTTTTCCAGGCTCCATTTCTTTTTACGAGACACCCTGCTCACTTGAGACATCTGCTGGTTGTTTGGGTTGTTGCAGCGTCACTGGAAAAATACAAATTAAAGTCGCGTGATTCCGCACGCAGACCGCGATGGAAGCTGGCCAAGTCAAAGCACTGCCCACTGTAACTACCACTGGCAATACTGATGGATACATTGCTGAATTATTAAAAATGTTAATACACAAAAAGTTTTCTAATTCATTTTACATCAATCGACAAATTAAGACACAGTAAATGGTTTGGGTGGGCTAAATATTTATAAAAAAACACTTTTTCAAGGTGGGTACAGTGACCCAAAAAGCAGCTAGCGCAAGCTAACTTGATGAATGATTATCTTGATAATTCTGAAAGTTTGGCAAAAGAGGGATAACTATGATAGCAAGTTCACAGCATCTTTAGGCTCCAGGCATAGCTTTATTCATTTTGGTGTGCACATGTATTTCCCCGGTAGTCGTTGTAGAACCATTTAAGCCCATCTCATGCGTTTCAATAGGAAATTCCTAAAATTGAGGTTTAATACATTTTCACTGTAACCCTGTGACTTTGATGTTCTTTTACCTCACTGACTTCATTAGTTCACAAAAGCAAGCCAAACATAAAATCAAATGTTTAAAGGTTGTATCAGCGATTTCAGGCCCAAAAAAGGCCCAAACATATGATCACATTCAGCTAATCTTTCCTAATGATCCGCTAGCTGTCTGCCCCATAAGCAGGCCGTCAAAAAAACGTGTCTCTGTAGGCACCCTAGGCTCCGAGATCTGTACACAAAAACAATTGCTACCAACAAGGGTTGGCGACCCACTCAAAAGCAAAATAAAGTGTTTCAACCAATAACTGACGAGATGCGCGTTTAGGAGAGTTTTAATTGCACAGGAGGGAGGGGGAGGGAGTAGCGAGCTAGCTCTCTGTTTTGTTTGAACATCAACAGAAGTGACGTATCCCCGCTATCGCGGATACAACCTTTAAAATGTTTGTTAAATGTAAGACATGTTATTGAATAAATATTTCGATTTCAGTTCCTGCATTATTACAGCCCTGGTTTTAAAGCGTTTTTCCAATTATTCACAAAAATGAATGCTGATCTTGACAGCATGCAGGTCTAATTCTAACTACGATTCATTTTTGTTGTCAAATGGAAGTTCACGGCTCATCTGTCTCCAATGCTTCCAATTAGCCCATTTCACAAGATGGGGCCGCTGTGTAAATCAACTTCCTGTGGAACAGCACAGACCCATAGACAGCAAAAGAAAAGTCCACAGGAAAGACAAAAGCAGGAAGACGTTTTACCCTGCCAATTAAGGAATCATTAACATCAACAAGGCCGGACACCTGGACACTGTGAAATAGGCTTATACTCAATGTAAGATTCTAACTGAAAAGCACTAACATGCAGCTTTGTTGTGGGAAGTAAGTCTCTCTGGTGACTGAATTCTATAATGTGTACACAGGAGACGTGCTGGGACGCTCACCAGAGCAAATGGGTTGGATAAAGATTGATCATTGGTTGAACTTTTTTTTTTTTCTTGCGATATGCATAGCCTACAAACAATGTCTGATCGTTGCTGATTCTTCAGTTTATGTTCGTAAGCAAGTAATTCAAGTTGTCAGCACTTTAGCCGGTGGGTTAGCTATGTTATTATGCCTACAGGCTTTGACAGCTAGCATGCTAGTTAGCCTAATTCAAGTGCTTGCAAAAGGACACTGTCAAACTGCAACAAATGTCTTGTAATGAATGTAATTTTCTTCCATATAGTGTTCACAGTGAATCATATAGAGCTGCACAGTCCCGCCCACAGCCGATGCCGGAAGTAAAAATTCAATGCAATTTCTCCAAAACCAGCTACGGCTGTAGTAAGCGATTGTATGCTCATATAGACGCCAAGAGTTCATGGGGCACTAACCTTGTTTTGAGATAAATGCCTTTTATTCGAGATCTCTTGGATAAGTACTTCATTACCCACAATCCTGAACAATCCCACAGTGATGCCTCTGATTGGTGGAAAGGCCGTTATGGTCATAGTTTGAAACTCTCTCAGCGAAAATTATTGACAAAGATGGCGGAGTATTTTACTGCCTATGGCGAAAGTCTTAATATGATTAAAAACTTTCTTGACGAATATTGGTACTTGTAAAGGACTGTGGTTTATCCATCACACGAACTTAGTCAGGGCCAATACACTATCAAATAGACCACTGTAAATGTTTCAAACACTCAAACTTTTCAGGTAGCCGACAGGCTAACCTTTAGCATTTCCGAGAATGTATGTCATTACATAATGCAGCTAACATTAGCCTACATGCTGCAACACAGTGGAGACCGTTTTCAACACGTTTCATCCAGTCCTTCTAGTTGCAGAGTTTGCAGGTGCTAAGCTAGCGCAAGTAATCAGTATGTTAGCCTGCCACTAAAAACAGTCTTACCCACTCCACAGTACACCCAGGCAAATACATTATAACGGCAGACAAATAAATTATAACGGCAGACTGTCGATGTAAATGTCTGTGTTGATAGTTTTATATTTCTAACATTATTCTATCCTTGCATTTCAATGATTGCATAACATTTTGAGGGACTAGTTTCTTAGCAGTGGTTAGTAGTACTGCATTCCAATCAGGATACTGTTGTGGAAAATGTCTACCCTGGAAATCCAGAGTTCTCACGAGAGCACAATGGAATGAGCAATGATGCAGGTTACTTTTACCCCTTGCATCCCGGGGAACCAATCAAATCGGCATATCTGATATATGCAGGCCAGTGGCGAGCTAAACTGATGACGACAGAGCTGCAACGTTGGAGGTCAGTAAACATTGGTCATAGTGTTATCCAATTGTGTCGAAGTGCGGAATCATTCAGAGTAAACATTGGTCTAGTTATCCAATTGCATGCAGTGATATTTTCAAATGCATGCTTGGTGCCGCCTCTCGAGGGCCATTACATTGTTCGTGGCTAGACCCTTAATCTATCTAGATTGCCAGGGTCTGGATTTTCCAGGCTAGAAAATGTCCACTTCCAAATCCAAATGTCCAATTAACAATTACCACTTGACTATTTAGTAATTTAGCACTCTGGAACAAGGTATCCGAAGGAGACAATGTAGATAGAAGATTTTCCGAAGACTGTTGATCTTTATTCACCGTATTGCAATGATAGTACAGCCCAACCATCAAAGCAATAAGGAGGAGATGTCATCAGCTGGGGCCCCCGACAAGATCTCCCCTACTATACCCTATATTTTATACTCCTCAGCCCTTGAGAAGTGCCACCCTCTCACGCTATCTCCATCAACACCCTTCACCAATCAGTACCAATGTCGCTTACATTGGTGGAAACCATCTTCCCATCATGCATAAAACTATATGCAAACCTATGTAATGCATAGGTAACATATGTAAAATAGTGCAACCCTAAGTTTTTCTGGTTCCTTCCAGTTTGGTGAAATAAGGCCTTCTTATCTTATTCTCTTCCTAGCTGGACAGGCCCTAACTCATAAGGCACAGCGGCCTCCTCATCCCTGTCCTGTCCTCACCAGCTTGATAACACCCTCTCTCCCTTAACCATACGGGTATTCCATCAACCTCGCTAAAGGCCAAACCTGGCTTATTTCGATAAATCTCGCTAATTTTAGTGAGAATTCCGTTCCATTAATGAGGTTAACGTGAATCCCAGTTTGGTAACCATGGGAATTTATGCCACAGAACTAACCTGCTCCGTAGCAGGTTAACTTTCAAGCGAAATTAAGCTGTGTTGCAAAAAAAACAATCAGTCGGAAAACGAGTCCAAAAAGATGGTTCCGTCAACCTGCGCTCTCGTCACCTGTAGCCTATAACTTTAAAAATAGAAGTAGGCCTAAATGTTTTTTTTCCCCCCGACAGTGCACCAAGCATGGATTTACACATTCACTAACTCCAAAGAATATGAAGATTATACGATTAAAAATGTTTTAACTTCACATGCGTGTGGTTCTAGGAATCGTGCTACTCTGCGTCATTTACGTTCGGTGGTGGTGTAATGTGCAGCGAGACGGCATAGGAAAGGAATTACTTTCTTGCGTGATCGCAGGTTCGCTTCCCATACGAAGTATGAAGGCTACATTGCTCATCACCTTGATAATGGCATTTTTAGATATAATCTTTGATGAAAGACATATGTCTACTGCTGATAAACAGTCATGCACATTTGGTAGGCTGTTCAGTGACAGCTTTGCAGGCTATATTATAGGCTATCTGATGCAAGCCAAACGATCATTATTCTGTAGCCTATGAATGTCAAATCAACTGTGTGCTACACAGATTAAATACTAGGCATAAATTGAATTGAAAGCCATTGCATTTCAGATAATTTTATTTCAAACACTTTGGGACTTCTGGGAGACAATAGGCTATTATGTTGATACTAATTTATTTTATGACCACCTACACCTAGACAATAATTTGGAGTGAACTCTTTTAATATAAGAACTTAGGCTATAGATAGTTTTGAATATATGCCAAAGTTGTTTTTGAGTTTATACTATTTATTCATTCACTCGTTTTGTTCAAGCATAGACTGTATAGTCTAGATGTGTTCAAGAGTGAAGCCAATCAAACTCGCAATTGATTTCAAACCATTAGCATTGTTATTTTAAATGTAGGCCTATGCTTTCATTATTCTCCAATTTCTGTAGGCAATCTTTTTTTCTCTCGATGTTAAATTTGATGACTTTCGATGAAAATCCTGTAGATGGCGCTTGCCTATCGAACAGAAATCGTCTAGTATTGTCTTAATTTTACGACATATATCGTCTTTTCGTCAATCTACGGTTTTGGTCTACTTTTCTACCTCGTGCACGAGCAGAGATGAAGCTGAACTAAACCTCGCTTGAATAAACGAGGCCAAGATGCCGCTAACTTGAATAAACGAGGCCAAGATGCCGCTAACTTGTGTTAATGGAACGGCTTCAGCCCCAAGTGAAAGTCTACGCTAGTTCAAGCCAGGCTATTTCTGTTAAGCGCCGCCTTCATTAGCGAGGTTGATGGAATATCCCCCATGTAAGGAGGAGATCCTCTCATCCTGGTACCCCCAGTACTTTTCCACTCACCCCACTCTTCTGACAGTTGGTCTGGCCTACACAAGATACAATGACCTCACACTGCTCACAGCAAATGCAGTGGCATTAAGACTTATGACACTCATGACTACATTCTTCTAAAACATGAAAACCCATGCAATAGTATAAACCTTTATGAAACCCATGATTACATCCCTTCACATCCTGAAAACCCACCATAATACCTAGTAAAATCCTAGGTAATATCAGTCCGCTGCTGCCATAGTACTTTGTTTTTTACTCCAATATCATTTATGAACCGAAACAGTTATTTTAAAACAGGTATTCACACAGACGTTTGCATTTTTAAAACAGCAAATTATTTTGATTTCCCCTGATTTCAGAGAGGCTACTACTACAATACTAAAATAAGATGTGGATTTTGAAACAACTGTTTTTATACAGAAAATAAAGTTTGTTTTGCTTTAATAAATGACTTAATCTTTTTTAATGTCAATTCAGATAGCTGATTCTATGTCTCAGCCACCTATAGCCTCATGACCTTTAACCTCTACCTGTGATCCCATGATCTTCAATGCCTTATCAGTTCATTTAGGCTTACTTAACTGTGTTGGGTTTAATGAGGATCCTTCAATCTGCTTGAGAGGTATAAAACAAACATTGCATGTCAAGTATGACCTCACATGACCTTGACCTTTGACCCCAAGACATTAAACACCTACTAATTTCATCAAGAACTTATGGTGAGTAAGTACATCAGGTTTGGTAAAGATCTTTTACCAGTATGGGAGAGCTAATATCTATGTGATAATATACAATTTTGGCCTAATAATCATTATACCATGGTCCATTCAAAGCTGTATATATTTTTTCTGGTACAAATCTGCGCTGTAGGCACCTGAAATTCTTAATCTACATGAAATTATGGTTCGATTGATACCAAATATCCTTTTGCTGTATTTACTTCCACCTTCAAACCTAATTCGCTCAGACTACTACCACACATGAAAATCCGCATACTGTTGCTTTAAACTGGCATGCTGCTTGACCGCGAAGTCTGCAGGTTTCATTTACTGTCTATGGTTTCATATTTGGTAGAAGCTAGGCTAACGTTTAACATTTGACGTCTTCAGTCCACTGGGTAAGGTTAGCTAGCATGCGGGCTACTTCTAATCAAAATGGCCTCATGTGATGTCCAATCTGTCCGATTTTACTCGACCATAAAGGCAAACTTCCATCAGGTGGCCCATGTTATAGTTCAGACTTTAAGTCAACAGTAAATTTGCTTCTAGCGACGACTAATGTTATATGGTCATCTAACGTTAGCTGACTGGATGACACCAAATTTTGATTGCGTTAACATTAGCCACGTTATAAGTTCCGTCCTTTACATGACAGACTGAAAACTAGGTTGTGTTTACGCTAGACGATATTTTCTACCAGATAACCTTAGAAATGTTACATTACTCACACTTTATCAACGCCATATTAACGTTATCTCCAGTGGTAGTTGTCAAATGAGACTGCTACAGCTTAATCTAACGTTAAGTCAACCAACACGGTCTGTGACCAGTTAACGTTAGAACTAGAAGCTAACTTAGCAACTTGCTGGCCTTGCCTCCGTCCAAGATAACCAAGTAAGGTAAGGTTGAAGTTGCATATCACATGCGCAAAGCTTAATTTCATACTACAATGAGAATCAATACAAACATCCAGTCACTAACAACCAACCACTTTTTCCAATGCCCGTCAGGGTGACGTTAGCCAAGTTCACTATATGACGTTACCTAGATAGCTATGCTAACGTTAACATAATGAACGTTAACGTTAATGTTAGTTAACGTGAAGTTAACGTTACCCTTTCGATACAGTTTTTAAATCGCAGCAATGTAATGTTATTTTAGCTGTCTTAATTACCTAAACGAGCATTGCATTTAGTAAACAGTGTGGACATTGACCTTAACCTACAATTAAACGAAATCCAAGTCAACGTTAGCCATGTAGTTAACGTTATCCTGCGTAATAGCTAACGTTATCCGTAGTTGTTTTAAGTTAGCTTTCAAGCTAGCCCACCAGTGTGGTGTACGTTTACAGAACACCGAGTCGAGTGCATGACATTATCAAATAAAGTAAGCAAGTTACTCGGCCTGGAGTATTGTCTACTACGAAATAGTTTGAAAGACAGCTGGTAGGTGCATCCATCATAATATCACTTACTGGAGACCAGCTTGCTTGCACGCCAGTTAGCAGCACGTTAGCCGTAGAGCAAAATCGAGGCAGCAACAACGTCATACGGAAAATATAAAGCTAATGTTGGCTAGTTGTTAGCTAGCTTGAATGTAATTGAAATTATATAACGAATTAGAGTTGTGTGTGAAGCACTGGCTGATCGAACCTTCGGTGTTGCACTACTTACCACAGATGTCCAGGATTTAGTGTTTTTTTTTGTTTTGTTTTTAATTATGTCTATGCAACTATCTTCCTAGAAACGTCACAGCGTTCGTGCAGTGTGTTTTTCAGAACTATGCCGAACAGCAAACATGGCTACCCCTCGTCTTTAAACCCTCCCACTGGATGTCACCTGACAAGAGGGCTCCGTTCGCAAACACCGCAGTAGGGGACCAAACCTTGAAGGTGTAGCCCAACCAGAACCCCATTTCTAAGGGACATCTTTATATTATAACGTTACACAGAGGCGGACAGAGTACACAGCTTCATTACTTGAGTAAAAGTACAGATACCCCTTGCTAAATTTTACTCAAGTAAAAGTACAACAGTCAGATGACTACTTAAAGGAACCATATGTAAGAAATGTATTTCAATTAATCATATGGCCCTGATATGTCACTAGACATTAAGAAATCAAGAAAAAAATTAAGAAATGTTCATTTCAAATACTTATATCACTGACAACAGTAGTCCGACCAGGATATTGCCATTTAAAAAGTGCAGCCCTCAACTGATGTTGATGTTGTGTTTTGTCATGTCATGTTGTGTTTTGGCCTGATGCGCCACCCTCTACCTATCTACTAATCACAAAGTCAGTAGTGTTTTGGCATCCGGGTTGGCAACCTCGAGTCAGGGGGGAGGGGGAGGGGATACACCACTCTACAGTAATTTGAAACTGATTGCAGTACCAGTTTTGGCCACAATCTTACATATGGTTCCTTTAAGTAAAAGTACTGAAGTACTTGTTTTTAAAAGTACTTGAGTATCAAGAGTACAAGAGTAACCTACATTTTCTAAATATTTCATTACTACTGCCATATTTATGTACCGAAACGTCCTACATGGAGTTATGAAAAATGTTAATGTTATTACCTTGGAGGATGTAAAAGGAATTGAGTAAAGTAAAATCAAGTTATTTTCATCTTTTTACCATGTTACCAGGGATGGGCAGTATTTCTAATACATGTATTTAAAATACGTATTTCATATACAAAATACTATTTTGTAATTGAAACACTTGAAGCGAAAACTATCATTATAACTTGTTCAGAAAATTGAAATAGTCTGGCGAGGTGGGGCCACGGGTTGGCACATTCCCGGGATGGACCTGCAGCGTCTTCATCCATTGTTTCGTCCATGGTTTCGTCTCTTATCTAAATCTGACCATGGAGTTGACTTTGGCGGAAAGCTGAAGGTGATTGCTGATAGGCTGTCCCAATCAGTGGCGCCTGCACAATCCAATCACGTTTGAGAGGGAAACAACAAATTGAGGGTTTCCGAGATTTTTCTTTTTTCCTTTTTTTAGAAGAAGTAACGGGTACTCACGGTTATGGATAGAAATGTAGTGGAGTAAAGAGTACAATATTTGCCTCTCAAAAGTAAAGTCATGAGTACTCCCCAAAAATTATACTCGAGTAAAGTACAGATCCCTCAAAATTGTACTCAAGTACTGTAATCAAGTAAATGTACTCAGTTACTGTCCGGCTCTGCATATACATATCAGTATAAATGACAGGTAGGCTGCTCTCCGGCACCAGTGTAGGAGTAGTAGGTAGAAAAAAGTAAAACTATAAGTCATGACATTTTATTTGACCAGCTAAAGCATTACCAGCAAGCCGTCAAGCTGGCAAAGACTGATTATAAGGCCTACTCAAATATCATCAACAGAAATGCCCACAGACCGAAGGTGTTGTTTGATACAATCAACTTTATAATAATCCTTCGACTTCTGCAACCTTTGCTCCCTCAACGGAACTGTGTGAGAAGTTTTTACATTTTTTCATTGAAAAGATTGATTTGATAAGAGCTACATCTCTCCTCCAGTTTCTGTTCACTCGGAGATGCAAACTCTTTCATATCTCCAATACTTCTCTCCGGTCTTCTGGGCTTCTCTCCCAACTGTTTGAAGTTGTGGCAAAGATAAAAGCAACATGCTGTCCCCTCTGATGTCATTTCATCACACATCTTTAAAGATGTTTTTCCTGCAATCAGCCCCCTCATTTTGGCCATGATAAATGGCTCTTTGACAAATGGCACTGACTGTCCCCCTCCTCTGTCAAACACGCCATTGTACAACCCCTTCTTTAGAAGCCCAGCCTCGATCCAAATAATCATAAAAAGTATAGGCCCATCTCTAAACTACCCTTTGTCTCTAAAATCCTGGAAAACATGGGCTCTTCACAATTATCCTCCTACTGTACCTGAACCAGTCTGGTTTTAGAGCATTACATAGCACAGAATCAGTCCTGCTGAAAGTTCTAAACGACATTCTGCTCTGTATTGACTCCGGCTCTGTGCTATTTTAGTCCTACTCAGTGCAGCGTTCGACACGATCGACCACTGCATACTTTTACACTGCCTTAGAGATAGCGTAGGTCTGCAGGGTCCAGTTTTAGATTGGTTCTAATCATATCTTTCTGATAGAACTTTTAAAGTCCAAATGGGAAACTGTTCCTCCCTATCTGCCTCCATCAGGTGTGGCGTCCCCTCAAGGTTCAATCCTAGGCCCTTTTTTATTTTCACTGTAGTGTATATGCTTCCCCTTAGTTCAATTTTAGAGAAATACAATATTCAATATCACAGTTATGGAAATTACATACAACTGTACTACAGTATAGCATCTGTATTATCAAAAAACTGTTTGACTGCTTGGGTAAAAATTAAATGTTGGATGGCAAGAAACTTTCTGCAACTAAATGACAGCAAAACTGAAGTGATTTTAGTTTAGATTTTAGTTTTTGGAGCACCAAGTGCTGTTTCTGAAATAAGTGAAGCACTTGGACCTAGTGATGGCAGTCTGACACTGAAGCTTCGATACGTGCTTCAAACCATTAACTACAATTCCATTTGAACCACTGCTCCGAAGGTTGCTTTGGTACGGAAAAAACACGTGACATATGACGTCCGAAGCAGAAACTGCTTCGTTCTCTGAATGAATCACCTGAGTGGTTCGCAGCGCCACCGCCTCGCGAACCAATCGTGCTGCCACTGCAACTGGCACGGCCTTGTTTCTAGTCTGAATTGTAGTGCGCTCAAAGCATAAACACTTTAGGCTAATGCACAACATTGCGTTTAGATCGTAGCCTCTGTGACAAGCATAGTTTGTTCGTATCGATTTATTTTTATTACAATGTAAGAGAGACGTGGGAAAATTTTATTCTGATGGATCCTGATCGATCTTTATTTGTAAAAAGAATGATATCTCATTCTTATTCATGTGCACTACGTATGTGTGGGGGTGGGGTGGTTAGGTGCGTGCACTAGATTTATTTCACTAGTAAAGATCCTGTCCACTATCTAGCCGGGATAATTTAGATGCAGTCTTGGCTTTTCACCAGGAGGAGGTCGCTGTTACTGAAGCCTCGAGTAATGAAACCATTTTCGAATCAACTGTTCAAAGTGGTTCAGTGCTTCATCAAAGCTTAATTTGCCCATCACTACTTGGACCTCTGGCTGACAACCTCTATCCGGTTGTAAAAAACCTGGGGGTTTGGCTAGACCGCTCTCTAAATTTTAACAAACAGGTCAGCAGTGTTGTGAGTGGGAGTTTTTATCATCTGAGAAATGCTGAATCCAGTTTTATCCTAAAGTGATTTAGAGAAAATCATCCATGCCTTTATCACATCTAGGCTAGACTATTGCAATTCACTTTACTCTGTTTTAACCCAATCCAGCATGGCCAGATTACAACTGGTGCAAAATGCGGCTGCACAACTAGTAACAGGTACCAAGAAAAGAAAACACATCACCCCATACTTTCTCATCTTCATTGGCTACCCGTTAAATTTAGAATTTACTTTAAAATTTTACTTTTTGTTTTTAAAGCCCTACATGGGTTAGCACCATCTTATATTACTGATCTGCTGACATAATTTCTAGATCGCTCAGATCATCTTCTCAACAGCTCCTCTCCATTCCCCACACACTCCTTAAGACAAAAGGTGACAGAGCGTTCTCTGTTATTGTCCCTAGGCCCTAGTCCCTTCGGGATACACCTCTCTACAGTAATTTGAAAGTGATTGCAGTACCAGTTTTGGCCACAATCTTACATACGGTTCCTTTAAATATCGTAGGCCTAGCAAATAGCCTATGGCGATGACAAATTTAAAATACATTCATTTCACTCGTCTCGCTGGAGTGAGTGCATAATGTGGGCTGTTGTGCAAAGAAATGAATTAGGGAGATGATCTGCATCTCCATTTACAGACATTTAGACAGGAAATGAACAAACTACTGTTCTGTACTGTTCATGTTGTCAGATATGTTAACCACCATTTGCCATAGATTATTTACCATCTCCCTAACTTTGTTGCTGCCTGCCGGCCTTTTCTATGCAACAAATGTTTGACACTGCACATACAAAATACTCAATCCAATTACGTTGTCATTTTCATCTCTCATCTGTATCATCTTCTTCTAGTGTCAAGAAATGCAAACGTTCACACAGGTTGTTAAAAAGATTTCATTTATTGGGTAAAACTTTTTAATTACAACTCCGTATACAGTTTACTCACCACCGTTCAAACTCCCTGTTAACTTTCAGTTTTTTTGTGGGGAACCACCATGGGGAAATAAGAGGGGTTTTGTGGGTGATGTAGTCCATTTTGACAAGGATGTTTTAATGTATATTACTAACATGGGGTTTTTATCTGCACAAAAGCTGTTTTGGTGAGAGAAAATTGTATGTATTAATGGTTTATTAAAAATATGTTGTTAATTAATAACAGTGTTGTTATTTAGTTACTTGATTATTTTAGCACTGTGGCTATCCAGTGGCTGGGGCCACAACTAACCCTAACTTTAGGCTGTATTAGACCCTATGTACTGGTGGTTTGTTTAACATGTCTGAAGGTTGAAGCCTATTGGTCAAGTCTGTTCACATAGTCTGGCAATTTATGTCTATTTGTTTTGCTTTAGTACAGTTTTTGTTTAGCATGTTTTGATGGATTTCTGCACTATATTTGCACATTTTAAGAAAAAGACCAATGGAGTGAAATTGGATTATTTTCACACGCCACTAGTGTGTCGTGGCACAGTGTTTGAAAAACAAGGAGCTAGAGAAACACAAAGAAAATGTTGCTGAATCTGACCAAAAGTGTAATGGATTATAATCAAGGACAGTACCTTTAAACAGCTCAAATAACCTGTCAGACAGGAATCCACATTAAATTGTGGCTGGTTGAATAATGTATGTGGGCCATTCCGTGTCAGATCAAACAAAATCTGGATCAGATTTTGCTCAGTTTGTCTGCATAATGTTTAGGTCCCAAAACTAACACCTGTGAAATAGTTTTGTTAAATTCCAATGGTTTGATGTTTCTCTCAAAAATGCATTATCTTGGAAGTAATGTCTGGGCATTAATATCTTCAAAAGTAGGATTCCGAGCCTGACCAAACATATTCTCAGTATGACCTGACCATTACAAGTTTGTACTGCATACCTATTGATTTTAGGTCCTAGATTAGGAACAAAGTGCAAAAAAGTTCAAAGTTTGGGATGGCTAGCAAAAATACTTTTACAGAAATTAATGTCCAAACTTTCCCTGATAATGTGCTTTTCAGGCTGAAAAAACTGAAATGTATTCCTAAATTAAGACATAGGATATTCACAGAAATATTCTACAGGCCTTGGTTTTGGGATGCATTCACAATATATATATATAGACCAGGTTAGAACAAAATATGAAATTGTGCAGCAACAACCTTATGATGACACAAAATGACCAATGTAACTGGTTATTATGTCTTCTTCAATTTGTTTTCACCTCTCAATTCACCATTTTTCAACACATAGATAAGTACTACATCACAACAAGTATAAGTTTGACCTTATTATTCTTTTTAGACTTAAGCAGTTATAGAGACCATTTGCAAACAAGAACCAATAACATTTCATATATATCCATGTATGTATGATTCACATGTACAGATTTATATTCCATCTGACAGCAGTTTGGTATGAAATTAAAGGCAAGCAATTAAACATAAAAATGATTTTCAACCCAAAACACGTCTCTCTCATATATACATATATTACAAATATATAGAAAATGGCAATCCGAATTGTAGAAACCTTAAAGTAGGCCTAATGAAGTAACAATACTATTACCAATAATTATTAACAACCATTATTTTGGAATCTTTAAAACAGAACACTTAGTAACATATAAATGTTCAGAAGGGCATGTTATGTATATTTCCAGGTGCATAGCCCAAAGGACTGTTCAAAGACATTCCCCTCTGTCTGAGAGACTGAGGTCCCATCATTCCAGGGTGCGAGGGGGCCATAATAAGACCCTGTGGGGACATCAGTGGGCCCTGCTGCCCGAGCTGTTCCCCTGGAATGGACATCCCCCTTTGCTTTGCCTGCATCATCATCAGGCTCTGCTGGGCCATTAAGTTGTGTGTGTGCTGCTGTTGTGGGGACATCATACTGGGATGTGGGTGGGATGGGTGGTGTTGGAGGCTATTAGACATCATGACCTGCTGTTGCTGTTGGTGATATTGTTGCTGCTGCTGGGGCCCCAGGCCTGTCCTGACCATCATATGTCCAGGGTGGTTCATAGGTCCCACAACCATACCTCTCCCTCCACTCTGGGGCATTCCTGCACGGATACCATAGTGTGAGGGATGAATTGAGAGCTGTTGTTCTGCCATCATGTTTTGAAGGTTGGCAATGTGGGGGTTGGATGAAGCTGCATTGCTGTGGTGAGGACCAGAGGAGAGCTGCTTCAGAAGCTGTGTGGGAGGGGGCTGCTGCATGGCCTGGCCATGGTGAGAGTTCGGCTGAGGCTGGGACATCCCCTCACTCTTTGGGAAGTACTGTAAGGTGCTGCTAGGTTTGTCAGAGGGAATGATACGAGATAGGTCAAATTCAGGAATGCCAGTGTGCGAAGGGCGGATTACATCACTCAGATCTGGACCGTCGCTCATGCGCATTGAGAGGAAGGAGTCTGAGGGATGGGTAGGCTGCTGGTGAGGTAATCCTTTCCCCAGCAAATGAAATTGTTGGGGAGGGAGCATATCATCAGGGTGCTGGCTGTAATGCTGGGACAGTGCCCCAACTGGGGAGTGTGGAGGGCCTTGAGATGGAGCCTGCATGCGAGGAAAGCCCATCATCTGGTTTTGAGGATGCAATGAGGCATTGCATGGCCCTATCCCTCCAGAGAGCCCCCCTGCACCACCCACAATACCAGAGTTCATACCTGACATGCTCATAAGATTAGGGGAGGACAACATGGACCCTGGAGGACCATGGGAAAGCTGCTGCTGTCCTTGCAGCAACATCCCAATGGGACTTTGTGGGCTGCCAGGTGGGCCCATGCCACTCTGGGAAGAGAGGAGCATCTGAGGGGATGGATGGTGGGTTCCTGATGGTTAAGAAGGGAGATAAAGTGAAAGTTATCTGAGAAAAACAAAAGGTGCCTTTGAGTGCAGTTCATACTTAGGATAGTCTTATTTATTTTATGATGTGCTTCAGTTATGTACTGACATCATGGTGGACAGTGTGTAATTCCTCCCTTATCATAGATGTCTGAAGTTAGATTTGTGAAATACTATACCTTCCATGTTAACGCCTGGCAGAAGGGGCCTGTCTGGCATCATCTCATCATCAGAGGTGGAAATGGTCTTTATTGCTTCATGGTACAGAGGAGCGGAGCTAGACATGGCGTATTTGGACATCTGAGACATGATCAACGACAGGGGATTCTGGGATGGAGGGGCATCTGGAGAGGATGTGAAGGGCATGCTGGAATTCAGTGAGCTGGGTTGGCTAGTTACTGTTGAGTTTGAACTCTTTGGAGGCAGAGTTGGACCTGAGAAACAGTATGGACAAAACCATGAGACTTCTTAGACTATAATTTTAACATTTAAGCCATTTCACTATTATATTGTCTCGGACAAATGTTGCTGAATATAATGCAATTGGCAATGATTGAATCAATTTGAAGCAGGGCTAGGACATTTGGTTAAATAATCCATTGCAATAATGTTTCCTTAACAAATATGTTATTAGTGGTTTTCACAATACAATTAAACTAATCATTCCTTTACTTTTAAGCCTCCTTTTTGTTAAAATGACTTTGCTAGATTTTCCTTAGGCAGATTCAGAACATGCAAAATCACAGAAAATCACATCACAAATGCAATTGCAAACAGAAATCTATTTATTTTACAAACAAAATAACACCAAAAGTTTTGAATCCCTTAATTTCAATAGTGTGTACTGCCATCATGTCTTTTCCTATGTAGAATACTACAGCATGTGTCATGTCTGTGCCTGTGTTTTTTGTTGGAAAACTAGAAACCCTGCATGACGGTATGAATTGGTCTCTCTCTCCGACTGCCTCACTGCTAGTTTCAGTTAACAGGCTTGACTGAATGTTCTACTGGATAGCAATTATTTAGGTAGTTAAACAAGTTCATAGTACATCCATATTAGTACACTAATTTGACAGATAGCAGTAAACTACACCAGTTTGCTGCTTGATGTACGTTAAAAGAGCGGTCACCTTCCCTGACGCAAATTACCTTTGTTGACACCCCTGTAGCCCCAAGCAGTATGCTGGCATGATCGGTTAGAATTGTATGTCATAACAATTTTCCTGTTACCTGTTTCAGAGTTGCTCGTTCCATTGCCCATGCCCTTCCCATTAGGGGGTCGTCCAGGACTGGGCATACTGGTCTTTGGGGATGTGGTCCAACTGGGAGAGGCCATGTTCATTACAGGGGATTTTTGGTGTCCTGGTGAGCCAGAGGGAGAATGCATGCCAAGGGATGTGGTGCCAATCATCTGCGGTGACTTCATGGAGGTTGAGGATGGAGTGCCTGCCCTAGATGCAGCAGGAAGATGTGGATGAGAGGGACTAGTGGTGGAGACTGGGGTGGGAGACTTCAGTACCGAAGCAGAGGGAGAGGGCATAAGGGGTGATGGCTCTGGGCCAATGGAAGGGGACTTGAGTGGATGAGGTGGGGCCATCGTTGGGGAGCCCATGGAATTAACATTGACTGACAGGTTGGATGGATGACGAGGACAGGAGTCAGACCCCCTGGGGCCTGTATCTAGAGGCATGTGGCTTAGGTGGGATGAGCTGCCTAGAGTAGTTCCCTGCTGATCTGGCCCAAAATTTGCTTGATCAGTTTGCTTTAGGTAGGACCTCTCTGATTGTCCCCCACAAAATCTTTGGTTAGAAAATTGCACAGGACCCTCTGGTCCAGTAATCACAGCTTTACTTGCACCACCGCGACCATTCTGCCCAGCTCTAAGACGGGAAATATCTTCTGGGCTTAAAACTTCTCCTACACGATTAACTCCTCGCAGTTTCTGTGCAAGCACCTGCTGTTCGTGTGCGTTCAAGTTGACATTCATGATTAGATGAGTGCTTAAAGGAGATTCTCCAAGATCTCTTAGGGAGGGCCCATCTCCTTCTCTTACCCTGCCAAGGGGAGAGTGCATTATGGCTTGTGAGTGTGGGAAATCCATGGTGTCACCATGGGGGCCGATACCAACAACTTGGTTAGGGAGACTCGGCCTTCCTGTGTTGTTTAATAACCGTGACTGTCCCATTCCTTCCTGCTGCTGCTGCTGCTGCAGTACGGCAAGCCGCTCTTGCTCGAGCCTCTGCAGCTGCCTCTTTTCCATGATGCGGAGTACCTCTTCACGCATAAGTTGTCGCTCTGGGTCACCATGTAGGTGTTGAGATGGACCACCAGGTGGGTAGCATCCATGCAACAGTGACCTACCACCACCAATATTGAGTGGCAAGTCCTCCACCCAGCCCATTCCAGACCTTTGAAGTCCAAGACCCTCCATGGTCAAAACTCTCCCAGGGCTAACAGGATAGCCCCTTGTCCCCGATGGGCCTCTCTGCATCTGTCCCACAAATCTTGGGCCTTGAGACCCATCCTGGTGGATATCGATTAACCGAGGGTTACTTCCCATACCTCCACCCATCAGAGGTGCAGGGCCCCACTGCTCGTCTGATTTGCTGTGGTATGGTGGGGGAGGACCCCTCATCATGAGGTGTGGACCCCTGGGCATGCCCATCTCTGCCATCATGCGGTAGTGCTGGGGATGTGAGTGTGGGTGCATTTCCTGTTGTCGACGCTTCTCCTGGTAGTACTCCTCCTGAAGCTTCCTCCATGCCATCTGCTCTGGCGTCAGCCCATCATGGTCCTGCAGCAGCCCCAAGTCCAGTTCTGGTGGTGAGGACATGTGGTGGTGCTGCTGGGTTGGCAAGCCCAGGTGGGGCCCTATAGCAGGATCATCAAGTCTGGATCCCCCAAGATTCTGTGTTTGAGACATAATCGACTGCAGGGGCTCCTCATATTTTTTTAAAGTACCTACTTCAGACATATCAAGAGGAAGATTATTATTGTTCATGTTCTCAGCATTCTTAGTGCTCTCACTTCCCTCTTGCGTTCTGCCATTGTTGTTAGTATTGTTATTGTTGTTTATGTTGATGCTGTTGCTGTGGATGGCACCAGGGTTACCATTTGGCCCTTCCAGGTCTCCTGAGCCTCCACTGACACCACTGCGGAGCAGTAGTCGCTCAATGTCTCTGAGTGTTTGCAGAGAGCGCTCCCGGTGCTCCAGCTGCTCCTTGGACAATCGCTGTGGCCCTTCACCCTGGAGATGTGCTGGCAGCACTGAGGTACTAGAAGTGGGAGAGACACCAGCACTAGGGTGGGCCATGTTCCCCACACCCTCTGCTCCCCCAGGCCCTGTTACATCTCCAGCTGGTGGACCAGCACTGCCTTGCAAAGGCTGATGCGAACTGGAAGGACCATCCAGAGGTTGTTGGACTGGCAGGTCAGCCTCTTGAGGTTGCACACTCGATGATGAGCTACCTGTGACCTGTGTACCAATTGCCCCTCCAACAGATGCTGGCCTTGGAGTGTCATTTTGAGATTTCAGTGTTCCCATGGGTGGTGTGCTTCTGGAGCTGAGTTGTTCTGGTAAACTGGGCAGCTTCCTCATTGCTGGCAGACACTAGGAGGCAGAAGAAGACAATTCATTTAGCTACTGGCTATTAAATATACATCACCCTGTGAAAGGTAATCAGGGTCAAATATGTAGTTAAAAAAAATATGTAGCTTAATTACACATCCCTGTATATGCACCATGTTTAAAGGTGCAGTCACTGGCTTTTGTTGAGATAAAATTGAAATGTCTCCAGATCTTCAATAATGACATATATCAGATGCAGATGAAGAACAGTCGACAATTGTTCTGTACATCACTTTAATTTTATTTTAGGAATTTTCAATGCATTTGTTGAGGGCCTGGCCATGAGGCCAAATAGATCAAAATGGTGGGAAAAGGGAGAAACAAAGAGTATAAAATTCATATGTTTCATATTTATTACCTCTTCCAAAGAGGTTGTGTTTTGGTGCCATTTGTCTCTTTTTGTGTGTTTATTTCTTTCTCTGTCAAGTAGGATTATGATAAATCAGTTCAATATATGTATGCGTGATTGCCAACCTGATCCAGCTTTGTACGAGGGACATTTTGCTGGTGAAACATGAGTATCGAGTCTGTGTGGCCATGAATTACTGCCTCAGCAGCGCTGAAACACATGAAAAAGGTACAATTAGTTAGGCTTTGTTTATTATTCTCTGGATGACAAAGAAAATGTCAACTTCAGTACATAGGGCTCTTGCCCTCCAATATCAGCCACCTACTCACCTATTGGCTAGGCTGGTGGTGAAAACATACACCACTTGTTGAGCAGGACGGGGCAGGTCAGATCGGAGGCCCCCTGAACTAAAAGCATATCCTGCAGGAGGAGCAGATGACTGCCCTCCAACACCAGCAGTACCGCAAGTACCAGTGATCATACGCTCTCCTGAGACAGAAAGTGAGAGAGCAGAAAAAAATTAAATGGAAAAAGATCCTATAATCATGTTTCCTTGTATATGTGACACATTAATACATATAAAGGACAAAGTACTGTTGCACACTCGAGCGCCACTGCACTCTCAGATTGAGAACTGTAAGATGACACTTTCTCAGACCTTCAAGTTAAAGACTTGCAGAGAGAGAAAGTGAGAGAGAGAGAGAGAGATGCTCAAATACTCACTGATTGTTAAAATACATAGTTTTTGCTGTATTTGACATCCACAGATGAGCCATATGTGACAAGGTTGGCTTATTGTTAGTAGTTCTCAGTTTTTAACACTAGGTGGAGCTGACCTAGTATTTATTATGAGACTGGCAGAATGTTTGACCATGTCAATATTCAAAAGAATAGCAACTAAAACCTTTACAAGACCAACTAATACTGTTATGCAAAAACACTGATGGAAA
Source organism: Alosa alosa (assembly GCF_017589495.1). Taxonomy (NCBI): domain Eukaryota; kingdom Metazoa; phylum Chordata; class Actinopteri; order Clupeiformes; family Clupeidae; genus Alosa; species Alosa alosa. The sequence goes on along the minus strand of NC_063203.1, from coordinate 5,442,365 downwards.
GTGATTGGAATTAAGTGAATAAAGACTAATTTGATTAACTTTGTCAGTGACTAAATATTTCTGTCTGTTTCTAACAGGTTCTTCTTCTTCTCAAGGGTCTCTTAAGATTTGTCACATTCAAGAGGACACAAAAATGGATCCTATAACAGGCAATTGGAGATCATGATTTGCTTGCAATTTGCCAAATGCTGTGTGTCCTCCAGGGGTCAGCAAAGGCATTTGGTGCTACAAATTGTGCATGTCTGCTGGTGCTCTTTTAGTGTCAGTGAAGAAGACTCACGATGAACTGCCATGTTAGGTTTGTCCTCATCTTCCTCTGTGTCTCCTCCAGAGCACCACTCATCACCACTGTAGGGTTGCTTCTTCTCCAGAACACAGCGACGCTTGCTACGCATTACGCCGTCTAGACATGCATGCACACACACACAAACACAAGCAAAGGGAGATAAAGCAAGAGGTTACTGTCTGTCAGAGTAATATTTGTGCTTTGGATTTTCACAGACATCCAAGAAAATACACATAGAAACCACCTGCGTGAATCTGTAAATCAAAGGCAAGATGAGAACAAAACCTTCACATGACTGTGCTGACAGCAAGAGGAAGTGAGGGTACACTGGCCTTGAAGTACTCTACAACCTTGATCAGACAAGTGCAGCAATGCAAAATGGTCACTGTTGCATGTATGTGCTACTGAATGATAAAACACAAATTAATTTGTTCGTATTTCAGTAAAGTTTTTCAATAACTGTATAAAAACATTTCAAACAAAGAATTGAATATGAATATGCAGAAACAAAGAAACAATTGTCCATCAAAAATAAATCATTGTTGCAGGTCTAGAACATTCCAGTTATTCACAAAACAATAATGTGGACATGGTGTTGAGGGTGCATTAAGTGGCCTAAACTTGTAAACTTTGTGTTCACACCAGCCTTTCCAGATTCAGATTCCAGTTTCTCGAAACACCTGGAAGCTCACACTAAAAGGCTTCCTCTCCTGCCGGGCGGGCATGCATGGAAAACAGAAGTGCAAGCTAGATACAGAAGATCACTAGAGAAGAAGCGCAATGTTACTTTCTAATGCCATGAACGCATGGTTTATAACAAGCAGACTACAAAGGGCTCTCAGTTATGACTGGGAAAAACAAATGGGTAAATAGCAAATTTAACTTCTCTGTCTGGTTGGATGATGCAAGATTAAAGCTGCAGTGGGCAAGTCTGACAGTTTGAGGGGACTTAGCCAAAATGTTAACTCTCATGTCCCTCCCCCACTACCACCGAGCACCCTCTCATTGAGTTTGTGCTCGTCAGTGCACACCAGACTGTGATTGACAGTCAGATCTCACACAGCCCTGCTCTGATTGGATCAGAAGAACCAGGAGCTGTGGATTTTTGCAAAACAAATAACAGGCTCTAGGTGGAGGTAGAAGTGTGGGGTTTTTTTGTAAAACCGGCTGATTTATACGGAGCAGTGCCGGTTTCAGAGAATATGATCAAAAAAATCTTGTCAACTGCAGCTTTAACTAATGAATACGAGGTCAGTAAAGCCTGACACATTATTGGCAGCTTAGTGTGGATGTCACACCTCTACCATTCCTGAGAGTGTAGGGTCAGTGGGTTGTTTCTTTTGTTTCTTTAATGACTGCTCTGCCAAATTTTCATTTAGTTAAATAAATTCTGTACTACATGCTATTGTAATTTGTATATAGTGGCTTTTCAATGAAGAAGAGATATCATGATGAAAGAGATCCTCCATTCCCAGATCTTTCAGCAACAGAATTTCTAACAGCAATTCAAAAAAAAAAAAATAGTACATTTCACCTATGCCTTACAAAATCTGCTGCCTTGCCAACGATTACAGACAGTTAGCCAGCTATGAAACAGGAAGGAAGGAGGGGAGAGAGAAAGAGAGCGCTGACTCATTTGTTAACATAAAGCCGTGTCTGCTGGGAATGAAAGAGGATGCTTAAAAGGTCATCTGTTCCTCCTCTGCTTTGACACAGTGCACTGGCTGAGGACAGACTGTCATACCTCCCTCTAGCTTCACGCTCAACCTTCTTCACTTTACCTTTAATATGCTTCCTCAAACATATTCTGTCTCCTTCACTCTGGACTGAACAGAGACTTATCCTGAGTTATTGCTACAATATGACCAAAGATATACTGTGGATGTATTATATCAGTAAAATGTAACATAATACAAATATAGATGCAACATCTTTGCATTACCTTCGTCTATGTCCATCAGTATGTCAACTGAGAAATCAAGAGACATGGCATATATACAGTAATACTCTCTTTAATCTACTGTACCTTTAGCATCAGGCTCCAGGGAGTCTCTCAGGTCACCTGCGTCCATTGAGATAGCTCTCTCCCGTTTAGTCTTGGTCTTCAACATTGTTACTCCTCCACCAACACCTGATGGACCCACGCTGTTCAATCCGGGAGAAACCTGGTTGGTTTTGACTCCATGACTTCCAATCCCAACACCCTTAGTGCCAAGGCCTTGCTGCTGGTTCGCATCAGAAATCTGAGTTTCGGAGCTACTAACCACTTGCTTACCATTAGTGGTCAGTTTATTTTCAGGGTGCATTTGATTGGTCGTTGATAACAGTACCGGCAAGTAATGTGTTGTGTGTACTCCTGAGGCTCACAGAATTTCACACAGTACTGCAGACAAAATAAAGAGGGTAGAGGTCAGAAGAGATGGTTCTGATGCCCTAAATAAACATACCAACACTACCACCAATTTCATATTTGGATGGATGTAATTAGTCATGTCGGAGTTGAGGTTACTGTGCTTGTTTCATAAAGGGTGTGCAGAAAAAAATGAGCTGACTTACACCAACTATTTGACTTGGGCGATACATCCATCAATGTAGCAACTTCCTTCTTTCAGAAATCTACTGAGCTGCATGCTGTCTTCAGCTCTCTCTAAGAGTAGGAGGGGGGGGTAGAGATTATCAGTATAATGACACATGGTGAAACTGATTGAGTCAGTTTCTGCCAATCCATAAAATACCAGAGCTGTCAGAAGAAAAAAAAATCAAAGTTTCCTACTCAAGGAGTGGAGGGGCTTGATGTTCTGAACTGTTTCCAGTGCAACAAGCTCCACCCATAGCAACCAGCTTTCAAAACCACAAAAACTCCCCATAGACATTCCACAGCACCCTCAGTCTCTCTCAGCTGGCTGTCTCACTCCCATCACTACTTTCTCAACATAACAGTAGTTCTTTCAATCAGAAGTCTAGCCTACACAAAATAGTTCATCTGGGAGCAAATATTCATACACACCCTGAATGTGTACATGTACACACATGTGCGCGCTTACGCAGTAAAAAGTACAAGTCATTGAGTAAGGAGTTGTGAGGCTACATTCAGATTTCAGACCCTGCCTGATGTTTATGTGAATGCGGTAATCATAGTACAGAGCCAACACACAGCAGTGACATTCCTCACCCTGTTCAGGCATCTCAAAGCAGACACAAACACCTGCTCATGTTCATTACTCCTGGCCCTGATGTGTATCTATATCTCAGATTTATAAGGGGAAAATGTTTACTATAACTTGTAGGCCTATTATTGAAATGAGAAAAAAATTCTGCCTCCCCATCATCATGGCCGGAGGCATTGTGTTTTTACGTCCATCCATTCATATGTGATATCAAAAGAATGGTCAAAGGTCAAGGTCAACATGACCTCACAGTCTTGTGAACATGGTATATCACAAACGCCTTGAGGGAATTACTTCAAGTTTATCACAAACATTCACATGAATGTGAAGGATGAATGAGAATACTTCATCACTATTCATGTCTATGGGAACAAAATGGTGGTGGTTCCGGTCTTCATAAAGGGGTGTGTTTCGCGAGAGCCACCATCTCGTTGCTTTACGTCGAATGAGTTGGAATATATCTTACTCCAACTTACTCAATCTTGAATTTAATATCTTTCTAGCTTTTAGATCGATCATTATCTGTTGTCAAGCAAGCACGTACATAGCAACTGGCCAGCAGACAGCAGAAAAAGCTAGGTGCACACCTGAAATAGTTTATTTTCTCCATGGAAAAGCAAAACAATTCTCTCATATATATATATATATATATATATATATATATATATATATATATATATATATATATATATATATATATATATATATATATATATGAATTATGAAATATCTGATTTTTTTGCAAGCAGGGATCTACACTGTGAACAGAACTTAATGACTAGGCCACACAATAACATTGGATGCTGAAATTTGAAATTCAATCAATTCTTCCCCTGTACCTTGCTCAGAAATATTTATGAAAAAAAGTTCAGCCTATTCAAAACTGCGAGGTGCGATCACTGGGGTCCAAGCAGTATTACACTGGGTCAATAGTTTAAACAGGTGAAATCAACCACAATCCCTATGCCAAAGCAAACAGCAATCAGCTTACGCCATGGTTATATTACTTGAGACATTTCAATAGCCTACCTTAGAACACCAGAGGATTATAATATTATAATATAACATATCTATACTATTTTATATCCCGATACAAAAAGAGAGAATAATAAATGTCTGATATTTATGACAGCACACTTTATGCAGATTAGCCTATAGCCTAAGCCTACTATTTCTATTACAACTCTACCTCTTTAATTCAGCTGTCTGGTTGAAGCCTGGAAATACAGTATTGTTAACAAAGTACCATAGTTGGCTAGCTTATCATAGTCTACTGATTGGACTGTTCAGTTTCCCCATGTGTGTTTAAGTTCCAAGATAATACTTGTTCTCCTTGGGACAGGCCCTTTTGGAAAACATTGGTATCGAGATGATCAGTTAACTTGAATGCAAGAGTTTTAAACAAATGCAGCATGCTAATGATGCTAAGTGGATTTAATAATAATTTAGCTAGTCGTCTTCTATGTGTCCTTGCTTTCACGATTGTGTATGTTTTATTTGGATTGTGTTGGCCAAGTCGCATGTGTCCATTGAGCGAGGGAGAGCGGGGCAAGGAGAGGGGGGTTACTTCTATACTGTTTGGTAAAGTTGAACACATAGTCCACAATTAAAGCAACGAGAGGTATAAAATTATGAATTATTTATTTATTTTTGGACAACGTAGGCTACCGGTAAGTAAAGCGGGAGATGTGTGTTGCTTATGAGGCCGCGTAAGCTGCAAAGCACTGCGTGAAACACTAGAAAGGGTGTGTCGCGGTTCTGCCTTTTCACACTGCGACACAGTTTTGTGGATATGAGTGTCGCGATTTCGGCTTCGAATCGCATATCGTTACAGCCCTACTAAGTATTGACACCTAGTTCACTTCCTTTACCCTATATTCAGAATTCCTTAAAAAATAAGGATAGGATATAAATAGGTGAAGATGAAGTTTCAAAACTAAAAATGTCAGTATACGGTCACATGAAATGTCAGTCTCTGCTAATGTTTTGTTCATAGTATCCTTTCAATTCGCTTGATTTGGCACTGGCTTAACTTATTCCCATCCTCCCTCTTTCCCTCAATCTAGACCTTCTCTATTGCACCTTAAACACTCCCTTGTTTTTCATTTTCAACATGATACTTGTTGTTATACAGCCTATTCTTGAGGGAGTTAAACAAACTACAAGCATAACAACAGGTTACCCAAGGGAAAGTGCCTTGATCAAAAATTAATAAAACAAAACAAACAATAAAAAAACAACAAACAAAAATAGGTGAAGAAATTTGAGTTTTATTCCTTTTCAAATTTTGTCAGCTGTAACAGTCTCAAGGCTGATTTGTATTCAAAATTGTCACTGTTAAAAATCCAATGTTTCTGTCTTATTTATCTCCTCGTTTCCAAATTGCTGCTAAGGTTTACAGGGCCATTCTTCTTCTTATAATTGCTGTTGTCAAATATGCTATTGTTAGTCACAATTTTTGTGCTATTGAGGTTTTCACTTTCATTACTTGTGGTATAAATATGGCTGTTTTCGTTATCAAAGTCTTGATACAGGAAATTGAGCAACACTTCATTTCCTCCGCCAACTGTTAGTGGCATGAGTAGGCCTTGTGCAGTCAACATTCCTTCTAGACATAAAATGATGTAACATTGATGGTATAAATCTGTTAAATATTAAAAAATTAAATGTGAAAAAAATGTATATAGTGAAACCGTGTCAGAATCAGAGAAAATGATGCACAAAGGGCACAGAAAACACTATGATAGTTTCAGTCTATATGCCATCAGAATTACATCAAGTATACTTTTGGTAGTATGTTAGATTCTCTTGGTCAGTGGCGTAATGATTTTTAGAGGGTGTAAGATTGCAATTTCTGGATTGTGCACCAAAACACACCTTCTGCCACACTCCTGGGCTCAAAGCTTAATAAAAGTACAGTGCATGGTGAAAAATCCGAGAGTAAGATAGGAATAAACTTTGCGTCAGGATAATAATCCGCTTTGTGCCAGGTTTTGCGTCAAGAAAATAGGGCCCATTATTGAGAAGATTGTCAACTTTCACAATAATATTTTTCTATCTTCTTCAGATAACCTGAATTCCTGCTATTTTGCTGACCAAATAAAAACCAAATAAAATCACATATGCTTGGCACTGTGATATTGCAAATAGAAGCTCCAAGAGATCATGAAATCACAGGGGAGTTGGGTTACATTACTGAGGCAACAAGCCATAACATTGACTAGATCTGAGCAAATAGGCTACCAGTGATTAAGATGCAGGATAAAAGCATCAGCATTCAGCCACACTGAGTTGGTTGTTGCTGAAAACTAAGATGCACTGCTTGATTGCGTTTTTCGACAGTCTCATGAATAGTATTCTTAAAGAACAAGATGGAGAGATCTCAGTTGATGTAAAGATGCTCAGTCATTACTAAATTTTTAGACTCAGTAATCTCAGTATTACTCCCTATGTTTCTCTCTCAAGATGACATTTGTGTTTGGGGTGAGGCACAAATGTTCACAATAAAGTATATGTTACTAGCCTATAACAAGACGAGCGGTTGTAGAGAGGTATAAGGTTTTTTTCCATCACATATGGTAGAGTTTACAATAAAATGGCTCATTTCATTTTTGTCTCAAAGTAAAGCAAAGATCCATCTTTGAGAACTAAAATCTTCCTGTGCTCAGCGTTTGGAAAGAGAAAAGAGGAGTATGTCAAAACTCACAATTCTGATTGTGAGATTGACTGAGGGACGCCATGGGCCCTATCTTGGCGATCTAAAACGCATGGTCACTGGCGAGTAGCTTAAATAAATGTAGGCGTTTGTCCAGTGGTGGTGGTCAGGTGCCTGGCGCAAAAAGGCTGTTATGTTTCTTAGTCAGTCATAGTGTTAATTTTGTCACCTATTTTTAATTTAGTCTTAGTCTTGTGACGAAATGTCCTTTTTAGTCTTTGTCATATTTAGACATTCAAATATCATTTTTGTTAGTCAAGTTTTAGTCGACTAAAAGTCTCGTCATTTTAGTCTAGTTTTAGTCAAAAGAAAACTAAAGGCATCTTAGTTTTTTATAACAATTATTTCTGATTACCATTTGAGTCAAATAGTGTTTCACACATCACAATTTTCCAACAATATTGTGTGTCCACAGGGCTACTCGTCTGTTATAATTACTCATTCTGATTTTTTTGTCAGTCAGTATGTTTACATGCACAGGTAAGTCGAGCTACAGTTATAGCTCGGCTGGGATTTGACCATAGACAGTAAAAGATTTGAATGGACCACTGTCATATTCGTAGACCAGTGTTTCTCAAAGTGTGGTCCGGGGATCACTGGTGGTCCGCAAGCTATCCCAAGTAGTCCGCGAGCAGACGTGGTAAAATATAATATATATGAGTTGTTTGCAATATTGATATACATACAGTATGAATCCACACAATAAGCAAAGAGCAAAGACAATAAGCAAGGTGGTTCAGTGAGTAGGCCTATTGTTATTATAGGCTACTGTTAAAGTAGGTCTAATCTTTTTTTTTTTAGCTAGGGTTAGTTAAGTGGTCCTGAAACTGAAAAAGTTTGAGAAACGCTGTCATAGGCCAAAGTATTAATGTTTTACTCCGCCTCGCTAGATGGCGATATGCGCCCAAACACAACACATTCCCCAAACAGACTCCATCTTAGCCATAGCTAACTTGCTAGCGAACTTTCCATATTAGCTTACTTGCTAGCAAACTTTGAATCATCAGTCTAACTAGTTAAATAGTTGTAGGGCTGCAGCTATCGATTCTTTTTGTAATCGATTAATCTAGCACTTTATCGATCGATTAATCGAATATTTTTTTTTTTTTTTTTTTGCATTTTTAAACAACCAAAACAAATAATGCATAACGAAAATGACATGGCTGTAAAATGATCAATTGCCACAGAGGTATTTAGGCCTATTCTAACTCCAACATTTGGCTCCAAAACTAAGCCCATTTATTGCAATTTACCCATTTAGTGTTTAGAAGTGCCAGTGCCAACAATTAAATAATGTTCAAAATGCTCTCTGTAAAATTGCAGCCTCTTGTGCATGACTTGCAGCTGTCCATACTATGTTGTGAAGTGCTGGGAGGGAAAGCAATTTAAGTTCCATGAACTTAAGTTCCATTATCTAGACCTGACATTAAAGTAAATATCTGTTTTATGTAGATTTCTACACCTGCAGCATTTACCCTTAGGCTACTAACAAATAATTTTACCATTAGGCTACTAAAAATAATTTCTGGGGTGAGCCTATTTGCTATGGTAACCTAGCAACCTGTGTGTGTGTGCACGCGTGCGGTGCGTGATGGAAGATGAGGGTGCATACGGTATAAGAAGGGGTTCTTTTTTAGGCATACCGTCTTGCAATTGAACGTGAATAAGTTTACTACTTAAAAACATCAAAGCTAAACATTATATCACGACATCGCTACAAATATAGTATGTGATTAAAATCAGCCAACATCAATGTAGGCTATAGGCTACGTAGATAGATGATAGATAGGCTACATAGATTGATAGATAGCCTACTTTATTGACGCTTGGTGAAACAGCATGGAGTGGATGTTTTCGGTTCAGATGCTTGTTCTTTTACTTTTTGAGTATGTAATGATCCCAAAACTTTACTTGAAAACATTATACATTCTCTGCCATTTATAGACATCTTGACTCTGCCATCGCGCCAGCTAAATTCCAAATGCATCACGATTCACGCGCTAGTGGTGTGCTTCCTGAACAACGGTCCGTGTGGAACAATCAGATCCCTGCGCGTATAGTGCGCGTCATAGCAGAGAATGTCTAATAAGGGGAGAACCTTCACTCTCGGAACTCTTCCGGTGTGGTACTGCATCTAGGGGCGTTCGCGGGCGAGTCCAGAATGAATGGAGGTCTATGGAGCTGTACCCCTCAAAATCCACTTTTCTTGGGATATCATTTTTTTTTTCCAAGTAATTTTTTGAATATTGTATTCGAAAGGGGAGGCAAAGACAATACACTTGGTTGAGTATTATATTTTTTAAAGACACTTAATTGTTCTAAAAAGCCTTTCAAACGTGTCAATGACGTCATTCATTAGCATGATCAGAGCATAGCATAGCATCAATGCTAGCGTGTTATGGGCAACAACGACCCAACCTGTAAGAAAACGAAAGGACATGACTCCCGGATTATTTCACTTTTGATTGATAATCCATATCCATTTTGCGAAAAATAAAATAATATCTGAGGGTTTCAGTTGTTAAATAGGTGAAAACAATAAATGTAGCCATGTAGCTCCATAGGACCCCATGTATTTTGGACTCGCCCGCGATCGCCATCTAGGTGAACTCTGGTGAACTGCAGCCAAATTCGGTTTGTATGGGATTAATAGAGAGTGGGGAGGCTCTCCGTAGACGGGCTCTGGTCATAGTAATTTAACGAGGCTTCGAGGCAGGGTTTTTGCCTCGAGTAATTTTTGTAATCGAGTTATTCGAGTAACTCGATGAATCGTTTCAGCCCTAAATAGTTGACATTACATGATGAACATTTTCGTATGGACATTCTGGGGGATGTTAATTTGTAGCTTCAACTTCTGGGTATGTAGCATTGTGGCATAAAGCTTAGGTAGTTAGCTTGCTAACTCTGGCAGAAATCTCCAGTGTTCTTGTTCCATGTAGTTTCGTGTTGCAGCCACAGGGTTGCAGCAACAGCACGTAGAATAGCCTACAGGAAAGCTGTTGCGTATGAACTCATTCGGAATATTTTGAAAACGTAACAGCTAGATATTCTGTCTTCTCATTTTGTAGACGAAAATGAAGAGAGATTTTATCTTAGTTTTTATTTCATGCAAAACATTTTAGTCTCGTCTTTTTTCGTCAACAATAATGCATCTTAAGATAGTCTTAGTCAGTGTTTCAGGACATTACTGTCGTCTCGTCATCATCTCGTCTTAGTCATGAAAAAAAAAGGTCGTTGACGAACATATTTCCTCTCGTCTAGTCTGACGAAATTAACACTAGTCACTCAGTCATGGGTGTGTTTTGAGCGCAACTAATGAAATGCTTTTTAGTTGGTGAAGATAGTGATTTTTAGATCACGCGCCAGATTTCATCTTATGTTGTTAATTGCCACACCCCTGGGCACATCGTTTAATAAAAAAGAAGGGCCAGGCGAAAAAATCAAATGTAAGATAGGAATAAGATAATAAGAATACGCTATGCGCTGCGTTTCTAATTGTCAAAATAGGCCCCATATGTCTACAGAGGAACATTGTAATTATTTTCAGTAAGACGGTTTGTTAGCTCTGCTCATAGGCCTAGGTGTGTGTGTATGCATGAAGTGAAAGATGCAGACAGACAGAGAGCATAGCACCAGGGGTAGTTTCAGAAAGAGCAAAGGTCTCAAGGGTTACAATATTAAAATATACTGATAGGGAGATGAAGAGCATACAACTACCTTCACTTTCAGGTGTCTGTTTGATTCTTCATATGAATTTGAAGCTCAAGGTGTCAGATCTAGGTGAGACAACTGGCATTCGGAGATAGGTGGGACAAAATATCAATATGGCTACCGGTATATCATATTACTTATTTTTCATGTTATCAATTTGACTTTTAGGTACCAGAGTACCTAAAACTCTAACCTAAACCTATTTGCACTGTTTTAATTCAGTCATGAAATGCAATGAATAAATACATAATTCCAGCGTTTTGTCTTTTCTTTCCTCTTCATTTACTCTGATATTGTGATGTTTCATAGATTAATCTTTTGCCATGAGTATTTCAAAATCGCTGTATCGGGATATCATTACTGTGGGCAAAGTATCGTGACTGTATTGATTTGTGAGCTAGTCTGTGATTCCCACCCCTACTCACAGCTGCTGACTACCTGCACTCTTGAACCAGGAAGTTATAGAACCAGAGTGCACATGGGATCAAGGGTTATATCTTCTGGCATTTTCTGGGAAACCAGCCAATTAGGAGTAAGGAGTCAAGAGTACTTGTAAACAGAAAGTGAACAAAGGAAGGATAATTAAATTTATCATGGTGGAAAGTAGCTAACAAGCTAAAACTTCTGGTCTGCAACACTAAGGGCCCTATTTTAGCAATCTAAAACGCATGGTCACTAGCGAATAGCTTAATTAAATTTAGGGGTTTGTCCAGTCCACAATGGGTGTGGTTTTGTTATAAAACGTCGGCGCCTGGCACGAAAAGGTAGGTCTTATGTTTCTTATTCAGTCATGGGGGTGTTTTGGGCGTAACGTCCTTTAAACCACTGAGAGTGACATCTGTCATTCCCTTTAACAGCAAGCAGCGCAACTTCAAACAGTGCATCGGTATTTTGATAGTCACTGGCGCATTTGAAGGAATCTGCTTGAATGTATTCCACTAAACCATGCCGAGTATAGCCTATACACGTATCTGCACTCGTCTATTATTTGACCTCATTGGCAAAGTGAAAGTAACTTCACCGTGGTCTCAAAGTCAACGACAAAACAGTTATACACAGTTAATTACTTTCACTATTGACTGACAATGGGTTACCATCGAAAACATAGCCTAGAAAAAGCAACACTTACCCCAATAATGTTCGAATGACTGATTAAAAAACCTAAGGACATTTATCCTGCAGAGGAGTTGCTGTTTACATCTTGTGACAGTGCGTCTTCAGCTGTGCTTCATACAGTATGTGCCTCTTGCCTAATCACTTTTATCCGTCATTACCAATGTGCAAATTATGGTGAATAACTTACTCACTGTGAGATGTATTTCGCAATATCTTTATTATGTTTCCCATTGTAATTGTCATTTGTAATGTTGTGCAGGGATGTGCGCTGGTGCGCGTTCCTGTGAATGAGCAGGGTTGCGCAACCGCCCATATCACTGTTGATAATGTGCTCTTAAAATAATTGATAATGTGCTCTTAAAATAACATAAAATAACAACTCGCAAAGTATTTCCAGGTTTCTCTTGTTCAGTGGCGTAATGATTTTTAGAGGGTGTAAGATTGCAATTTCTGGATTGTGCGCCAAAACACACCGTCTGCCACACTCCTGGGCTCAAAGCTTAATAAAAGTACAGCGCATGGCGAAAAATCCGAGAGTAAGATAGGAATAAACTTTGCGTCAGGATAATAATCCACTTTGTGCCAGGTTTTGCGTCACAAAAATAGGGCCCATTATTGAGTCCCCTTAATGCTTATCCAGGTTCATATCTCTGGTGCTCTGGGACCACAGGCCACTCAGGATAGCCTGTGGTGTGCCATAGTAACTAAGATGTTTTTTTTTCTGTACAGTACATGACAGCAGATGTTCTTTAGAAATAGGGATAACCATGTGAGATTGAGAGGCCTGTTCTTTGTGGGTGTCCCCTTAGGTTAATGCACAAGAAATTAAACATCTTGTCCTGTATTAGATTGCTCCAGAGTACTGATAGTTTTTGCATAATTTATGCTTGGACTTGTCTTCGAAAATGAGAGCGAGACTACTGTATAATGGTCCTGCTCTGGGAATATTAATCCAGTTTTAACTGTACTCATTTGAATGGAGTAATCCACTATTACTACTATTTTTTACACACATTAAAACAATATCTAGATTCTAGTTTCACTATATAGGCCTATAACTTACGTTTCGGCTCCAATCTGCTAGGTGGAAACCTTCTCAGTATCACATTATTCTTTCATAGCTCACCCTAGCCACGCTGCCTGTAACTCACCCCAAAGCTCTCAGATCACCTTCCCAGATAACACACAATTTGTCAACAGCACTAAATCTGCTTGGCCTTGCACCACTCTATAATGTACATTGCCTTATGAAATACACTATGCATGGAAAATATTTAACTAGGCTTCATATTAGAATATTAAATAGATTTTTGTGAGTTGTAATATGGCACTGTTGACAAAGTTGTGAGAAGTCACAGAGACAACAAACTTGATACATTTCTGACATCTGACAACTCTAAAAGGATTAGTCTTGGTCTGATATATACTGTTTAAATTACAGTAATTCAGGTATACTGAAGAAGATATAATTCAGTACAGGATGTCTGGGTGTGTTAACCATAAGCACTGTTCTTGAATTGTGCAGAGACAGCAGATGATAAAAGTGTCATCTTGATGCTTCACAGTTTCTCCTTGTAAAAAGAACAGCATGGCCACCTGTGGAATGAACACTAGTTAGCATAGCCCGCACGTGTATGCCAACTTTTGGGTCACTTTTTAAACTTTTCTCTTTGCATGTGTAAGACAAAGTCTGGATCTACCCTCTCCGATGATCTCATGCTACTGTACATGATAAAAGGTTACTGGATAAATAGCTCTCTCGGGCCAATAAATGTGAACAACACTTTAGGTCCAGGCTCTTTGAGAAGGCAACATCTAAGAACTGAGTGTGTAAACAGTGGCCTAGAGTGAGAGGCATTGAGCTAGGGCACAGAAAAGGACATGCGGTGGGTTTCAACCTCAAAGACAATTCAGATCAAGTTGCACACCCTGCAAACCATGTCCAATGCTATAAATAGCCCAGCTGAATCTCACAGACTGACAGGGAGACCAACATAATTTGCAGTGTAACTCGGTGAAGGATACAAGCAACTGAAGAGTGTCTTGGGTGTGTCATCACAAACATGGAAGAAACCTTGACAGTGTTACCATGGAAATTTTAACGTATCTTGATTTCATGGTGACACTGTCTTAGAAATGCAGCTCTTAAGGAATGTAAAGGAACTAAAAACAATGATGGGTTGTTCCTGCCAGTGCCATGGATAGGTGACTGAAAAATAACTTTTGAGTCAACACATTGAGTGTGCTCAAATAAAATTGAAGTCTCTCTTTTGATATTATTATTCAATTACACATCTGACAATAATTCCCAGCATAACACAAGGTCAAAGGCCAGACCTTTCACAACAGGCCTCGGAGTACATAAAGTTTTAAAAACGCGTGCATTACCAGTGTTGGTGTATGGATTACCTACAATCCAACTATTGTTTAAGCAATGCACAACATGTTAATATTTTCATCACAGATGTGTCTGAGGATCTAACAGGCTCCCGAGGCTACTGCACAGATTTAATCAATTGTTTCGTTCAGTATAGTGTCAACTGGTGACGAAAGACAAGAAACACGTAACAGGGTTTTTTCAGCCAGGTGCCTTGCCACCTGGATTGGTCTCACTTGATGCTGTAACTGGTGTCGAAATGGGGGTAGACAGGCCGTAAGTAAAGTAACAAGTGTGCGCAGTTCTTTTCAGAGACAACAGCTGAATTGAATAATAACTGTAGTACGTCCACGTATTTCATAGTCCACTCAGCCTTTTCCATGCTGCGTTGAATTAGCTGTCCAGCTAACTTAGCTGATAGCAGCATATCCCCAGACCAAATTCTTGAAGTGCCTGACAGAAGTAGCCAAGCAAACAGGTCGGTATACAAGGCTGGATAAAGCACTCACTTGCTTGATAACGATAAACCACCCATACGTTATACGACCATCTGGATATGACCGCACATATATTAATACAGCCGTGTACGTCACACTAACATTTTGTATACTAAGTCACATGGAGCATGGCCTGGTGCGACAATCTCCTTTCTGATTAGCTAAGCTGGGTCTGGAAGCTAACGACAGTTTGCTAGCTGACGGCTACGGTAGCTGACGTTGCTATAGTCTTGCTAGTTCAATTGGGTTACACATCTGCACATGATCCCTCTGTGTAAGTCCCAACTTAAGATGTTATTTATTTCAAAACAGTACGTTTGTCAATAAGGCGAGTCGTACACTTTGAAAAGTCGCAAATGTGCGTGATAGATTGGTTATGTAGTTGGAACTATAAATTTCCTACCCCATTCCGCTGTCTGTAAGAGGCCGATGTCAAGAATGACGGCAAACCGACATCACCTGAAGTGGCCGCCACTGCTTTCATTGCTGCCACTGCGCAATATCCCCTCGGCTATAACAATCAACTACCAGGTAACGTTACATTTCCACGCATTCGAGTAGCCTACAGCCCATTGGGTAAAACAGATGTCAGCTTTCTCAGATTAAAAATCCACGCGGTGAACGAGACCTTCAGTTGACCATGTATATATAGTGACTTGGAGAAGGGGAAAGACACTGCACGACACTGTCCATAGGTACCACCGGATCTGAGTGCTCGAATAATACAACCGACTGATGTAGCAAGTCAGCCACCCGCTTTTTTCTTCATTGATGGTAGCCAAAGCGAAATCAGCCAACAACAAACTTCACACAGCTTTCATACTGCCTTCTTTGTAGGTCATTAGGACAATGGCAGAACAACGAAAACTGTATAACCAAAATGCCAAGTTTGTGATAAAAAAAAGCCTAGCACAACAGTAAAAGCCTAGGCTGCCCATGTCAATTAGGCTATTAACAAATTAAATTTTAATTAGATTAGTCCTATTATTATTTTTACTAGGCTATTCCTATTCTTATTAACAACAACAACAACAACAACAACAATAGGCTAATCATAATATTATTATTATTATTAATAATAATAATAATAATAATAATAATAAATAGCCTATTATTAGGCCTAAAACAGTTCAGGCCTAAGTATTGTTATTTAGTAGTGTTTGATGGGGTGGGGGGAAAGTAAATGCTTTGGCTTTGGAATTTATAGGCTAATTCAAAAGTGAATATCAGGAGCCTACCCTACTTTCACCACTTATCTGCATTATGCAGACTGTAGTGTTACCATGATGATTAAAGAAGTGTTTTTGAAAAAAAAAAAAAATGCTTAAGATCCTTGAAAAGCACTTTTTCTTAAAGCACTGAGCCAGAAAGGTTTTTGGATTTTCTGGTGATAGGTTGTGAAGCGGCTTTTCAGGTGAGGACTCCCTCTGGTGGACCTAAATACTTAGGCTATTAAACCAAAAAATATTATCCCCGCAAGAGGAGTTCTGCTGAGCTAAATAGGCCTACCTCCTGGCCACCTTAAATCACAGGACAGACAGGCCAGCCCTCCAAGATAGATTTGCTGTGCAGAAAATGCAAGTGCTTCATATGCTATCTTAGACTATAAATCCTCATTACGGTGTCCGCCAACTTATTTGATCCCAAATTTTTCCTAAAAATGTTCTTTAGGCTACATAGGCTATACAATAATTATTATGGTTATGGTTATGGTATTTAGCAGACGCTTTTATCCAAAGTGATACAAATTACAACAACGGGAACGGAGAGCACTGGGCAACTCATTCCACCAACAAGGATCTACTGAGGAAAAGAGTCTTGAATTTGACCTAGCGTTTATGGCTGGTCAACACAATAGACGCTCATCAAAGACCGCAGTGGGTAGTTGGGGATATACTTCTTGATCATTATGATTAGTAATGCAATTGCAATAATTATAGTAATTATTATTAATGCATTGCTTAGCATTGTATACACCATTGCAAAACAACAGTTGACCACACGGTTAAGCAACACAATGATATGGGTTGTCTGCCTGCGAATGACACTCATCTGTCTGCCCCATTATGGTTCCCTCTGTCTGTCAGTCTATCATGTGTCAGAATCATTTTTGGAGTATAAATAACAACAACAAACAACAAAAAAAGAAAAAAGCAAACAAAAAAAACATGTATACTCTTCGCATGTAGCTCTTGGGAAATTACTTTGTTGTTAATGCCACTTGTGACATGACCTGCCACATCTAAGCTCTAAGCTATATTACTTCGCAAAAGAAAAGAAGAGGAAAGCAAAGAGAACAGAGCATGTGTAATAGAGGGTAACGAGGATCTTGAGATTGAGAGGGGAATTATGTTGTCATAGAAACTAGGAAGGATCTGAAGACCTTGCAAAATTGATTTAACTCTAAGATGGGGAACAGTGCAAATAATATCAGTGAAGCCACACTTGGAGAGGTGCATGTAAAGCTTCAGTCCACCCAATCATGTCATCTCAATGCAGCAAACATCTTTAATCTTTAATACAGAGAGTTCCTCAGAAGAGATATATAAAAGTAGAGATAAAATGTAAAATTGATGCACACATACATCAGACATGGAAGTGTCCTGGATTATAATCAATAGAAAGCATCATCAAAAGCTGCAAATTAATTTAAGTAAGAATGGAAGAGGGAAAAACAGACGTCAATCTGGCCGGTGGGGGAGTCAGATGTCGGCATAGTGCCTGTATGTGTGAGAAGTTTAATTTGAAATGCTAGTGATGCTGAATCCCCTTTGGAGGACAAGCTTTCCATATTAATGAAGACATGTTGAACTTTAATGGCACTGAGGGAGCACAGACCTGGATCTGGATCTACTCCAAAATGTAATGGGTTCCTTGCCCCGCGCTCTATCGATCCACCAAGTTTTTGTATAGTCTGGCTGACTGATTGACAGCCAGACAAACAAATTGAACCAAACAGAAGAAATGAACTCCCCAAGACGTAATAACAGAGAGGGTTGAAGTGGAACGGTTAGTCATCAAGGAGCTTTGGTTTATAAAGCAACAGTATAAAATACATTAATAAAGCCCTGTTATATACCATGCAGATGATGGATGGAGACCATTTAGACATACGCTGTGTAGATATACAGTTAGCCTACAAAGGCTGAGGGATTGAACGCGTATCTGATCAGGAGTGCATTTCAAGTATGTGGCTCAATGAGTGAGTAACCCAGATAAGTTAACCCAGAGTAAGTGGTAAACAAAGAAAAGAATGGCTTTGTTTTAAGGATTTGTGAGCATGTCAGCTTGTTCAGTGACGTTTCAAGTAGGCTGAAAGCAAAGAAATGGAATGACTGTTGTGTTATATAGGTTTATTTGGGTTTTCATGTCAGTGGCATGCTAGTGCTGTTTTAGTTCACTGCAGCATCCCATGTTTGCTTTTTATTTAGAAAATGTTGAAGGCCTCAGCTAAGTTAAATAGTGAGTTTTATTGGATGTGACTGGTGTGAAACCCATCATAGGCCTATATAGTTAAACCCTTTATGCACTCACTTAGAGTCCATATCAAGGAAGAATATTTGAAATATGCCCAATCCTTTCCTTCAACCCCACACTAGTTTCCTGAACCATTTCAGCACCCCACAACACCCCTCTCTGTGCCTTCCGCTAATTTTGTCTCATTTAAGTATGGGATTAATGCTTTCTAACTCCCAATACTTTTTTATTATACCAGACAGATATGACTTGTATAGATAGCTTCAGAAATCCCATCATTAAATGTGATTTTCAGACACTGCCACAGATGATGAGCTGGTTACCTGGCAACCAACAGTTTCCATGGAGACAATAACCCCACTATTGTGTTAGTAATATACAAGTCAGTTCAGCCTACTAAAGAGCCTCCAAACATTGTTCAGTGTGGAGGGCAAACAAAGACAAGTGGCCAGTCACACACACATTCACACAACTACTTTTTGAATATACAATCTTTTTTTTTTTTTTTTTTTTCAAGTCAAGTCAACTTTATTTATATAGCGCATTTATACACAGAGGTCATTCTGTGTGCTTTACATAAACAAAAGCAAACAGGAATAGCTGATAAAAGCATAGAAGGGCAAAGAATGGTTTAAAAAGTAAAGAATAATAATAAAGATCATAATAAAAAGAAAACATAAAACGCACAAGGTAAAATCATTTAAAAATAAAGAATAATTAATAAGCAAAAAAACAAAGGCAAAAGTAGTATACATTACATTACATTTGGCTGACGCATTTTTAACCAAAGCGACTAACAACATGGTAAACAGTTTAAGTTTTAAAGCAATTCTCAACAATTTTAGGACAATTTAAAAACGGTAGAGTACAGTAAGAATAAGTGCATCAGTGAGTGCTGTTTTAACAGTTACATGTAAGTTCAAGAGTATAAAAGTAATAAAAGACAAGGTAGAATAATTTTCAAGGCAGATTCAGAATTTGCAACTAGCGCAGTTAGCAGAAAGCATCTGAGAACAGTTTGGTCTAGATTTAAAACTGGCTACAAAAAAGTCTCATGTGTGGATGTAATGGTATGTAGGCTACACATATGTCCATGTCTAAATTCTGCCTACATTTCGAATCTCAGATTTTTTTTCAAGTCTTCTCATCACTTCCTTGTTTGAATCATCTGTTGATACTTCTGCCACTGTCCCTGTACTCTAGTGATTTACAATAATTTGAGATTTCCGACTTTCAGTTACAGTCTGTCACTAGTAACCAATTTCACTGTCCACAGGGTTAACATTAACAATAGGATATTGACATGAACTCCGAGGCACTGTGCTCTTGAAATTATCAAATTGGCATGCATACATTTCTGGTTCTTCATGAGAATCCCTTTAAATGTACTAAGGATATTCTACCACACATGAGTGTGTGTGATGTTATGGGTTGTTATATATGTTTTAATGCTGTGATGAATATGTTTTACACAATATTGAAGTATCATTCCTTTCATGGTAAGACCAGTAGATGGCAGTAAAGTTATTTTTTCAGTTGTGTCTCACCATGACCACCTTATTAAGATCCGTAGTAACATGAAAAAGGCACTCCACTGAGTGCTGATCACTTTAAATGTGACATTTGCTGGCAAATTTCAAATGTAAGTCACTAATGTAAAACCAGAAAAATGACAAAGAAGTAAGAGAAATATTTGTCTCTTGAATGAATGTGGTATTTACATATCAGTGTGCATCCTGCTGGTCCTGCATTTGTAACACACCGATATGTGTGTTAATTAAACACAGTAGGTGACAACCTGTTGCTAAGTGAGAGAAATTCTCTTCAGATCCCGAATCTAAAACAAAATTCTCATAAACAAAGGCAGCAATGTACTTTCCTTTTGAATCTTTGAACAAAAAGACATCCAAGCAATCTGGATTTCATTATGTTTCTTTGTCTGTGTGTGTGTGTGTGTGTGTGTGTGTGTGTGTGTGTGTGTGTGTGTGTGTGTGTGTGTGTGTGTGTGTGTGTGTGTGTGTGTCTGAGGAGAAGAGGAACACGAGAGAGAATGAGATGGATAAACAGTGTGTACATTAAACGTTATGCAGGGAAGAGTTATAGCTCTAGTGCTGCTCAATTTTCGCTGCCTCTCTCTTCAGAAGCACCTCTCTGAAGAGTCCACACAAAAAGACCTGGCCTGGGGTGGCCTCTCTCGTCCGGAACTGCCATCACAGTCTCATTAAAGGCAGTGCAACGGTGGAACATCATATAAGCACTGCCATGTTTGACAATCGCCAATCCATAAGCACGTAGAACTACATTTCAAATTCAGAATGAAGAGACATATATTGTTTACTGTTTGTGTGTGTGTTGTCTTCTCCAGACTACACTGCTCATAGTGCAACCCCACCTCCCCAACATCTCCCTAAACTTTCAGAACGCTGTCTCTGTAATTGATCCCACATTGGACATTTAAGTTGCCAGAAGCGATTCATATCGTTTTTATCTTTCAGACATGGCTTCTACTGCTTCCAGATGCGGAGGCACACCAGGGTTCAAGTTTGTTTTTCAAAAAACTGTAGTGCTATAACGCCTGTGCCTCCTAGAACTATATAGCTGAAACGAGTATTAAGGCCACAAAAGAGGGGAATAGTTTCTGTGTTGACTAGGAGGAGTTACATATGTGTATCTGAATGGGTTTGTAAGTGAGTGTTTACTGTTTGATGTTTTTGGCTGTGAGTGCCTGCACGCTTGTCAAGCTGAAAATCATTTGAGTGCACTTTTGTTGATGTTTGTGTTTGTTTATGCTCTTGGGTGTTAAGTACAGTAAACATTATTGTTCCACATTTTAAATAGTGTTGTGGTTAAGGTTTTGCTCAGGAGCTGGTGCTCATTGAGAAAATGCCATTTAAGAATAGTGTAGTTGTCAGAGCATTGACTTGGATTTCATTCACATTCTTTCTTTAATAGTATGCAAACTTGGCACATATGTAGAGTCATTAGAAAGCCATAGAATGTCTGACTATGTCAAAACTATTTGGATGAAGAGTGTTGTAAAAGAGAATGATCAATATTACAGAGAATTGAGAGATCTACATACTCTTGTTGTTAATTATTTGCACAGTATTTCAGACACAAGGAGCCTATGTGCCCTGATCCTGTTTGGGGAAGAATGTGAAATTGGCAAAGGAGATGGATATATGGCTGATTCAAAGCTACCTTTCTAAGGTGATGCTTGTCCCATGCAGTTCAGCACTGGGGAGGGCACTGAGCAGTGGGACAGATGGAGCATCAATGGGAGAAGGCCAGGGTGATCTCTTTGAAGGCAGCCTAGATTGCTTGCAGATTTCAGATAGAGCCATAATCACTCTTTCATTATCCCCACAGTGTTTATCTATGGAATCAGCTGAAGCTATGGCCTGATTGTTGGTCTAATTGCACATAATTGTAAACTGGCCATGAGAAAAAATAACGGTAAATGGTTTGATAAGGATGCGACAAATGAGTTTTGGAAAATGAACCACAAACATTTATTACTCCCTTTTCCTCGCCACTAAAGAGGGAAACATTTGAACCAAAATAGGACGCTGGTGAGGTCACACTGAGTGCCCAGTAGCAGAACACGTTCGCTACGTGATGGTTTCCTTTTGCCCAGTAGCAGAAGTTTTTACAAACAACAAAACACCACTACCCTGTTTTGGTCAGTCATGGAGAGTCCTATCTGATCGACTGAGCCCACCCACAATAGCTCCTGAAAACGCTGAGGCTTGCTAAGCTTGCCCTCTTAATAAGAACTGGATGTGTACTCTCCAGTAAGCAGCAGGCGATGAGCAGAGCCTTTGGAAACTAGGTTAGTAGGTAGGAGAAGAAGTGCTCTGTTGGTTTAGGAGTGGTGGGCGTTCGCTTGAGGTTGACATACTGGCTGGTAGGAATCTATTGTAGCCCTGGCCATCCGCACACTGACGGACAGTGCAGCAGTCTGTGCACAGCACATAAACACTCCATGCTACATTAGATTCCAAAGTCTTTCCACATGTTGTTTGCAGAAGGCCTCAGTGGTGCTTAAAGCCCAATCCCCATCTGGCTCTTTCCAGGTTAGCTTGTCTAGGAGTTCACACACTACATTCCCTGACATGAACCTGAGATGCTCCTCACATTAGCACATGCACGGCTAAGCTCATCCAGCCCTCTCTGTGTCCCAATTGTATTCATGGTTAACATAGGTTAATTGTCCCACGGTATGTGTAATTCGTTCCATCAGATGGTAAGGAAGAATGCAACAAAATTCTCTCTAGAGGGTCGACCATTTGGTCAGGTAGCAAATACGTTAAGTATCTTGAGTACCAGTTAAATTTATCCATGCGCATGTTAACGCTCTCCTGACACTCCAAAACTCCTCCACATTTTCAAGGGTCAGAGATAGGTAGAACCTGATGCCTGGAATCCGTTACTGTGCAGGCTGAACTTCAATCTAACCCCTCAGACACTGGAGGTAGACTGTGCTTTAAACTGTGTCTTTATGGGCATACTGTATATTGGGGCAGCTGTGGTCCACTGGTTAGCACTCTGGACTTGTAACCGGAGGGTTGCCGGTTCGAGCCCCGACCAGTGGGCCGTTGAAGCAGGCAGCTCACTGCGCCGGGATTAGTGTGTGCTTCACCTCACTGTGTGTTCACTGTGTGCTGTTTGTGTTTCACTAATTCACCGATTGGGTTAAATGCAGAGACCATATTTCCCTCACGGGATCAAAAAAGTATATATACTAAGTATATACTTACAGAGGAAGGGTGTGCATAGTAAAACGTCACATACATTATTGCGGGATTGTCATGAAAGAATGCATAGAAGACATCATGTAGCTATCTGAAATCAATCTGAATTTGGATCAAAACAAAAGCAACTGGGCTTACAGTTAGCAGTAAAAATATTTTTCTGAAGCATATTTTCCTTTTTATTCAATGCAGACAGTTAACCATCCCTACTTGCCCCTCCGATCTCTATGGCTTCCATGGCCAGCCTGATGCCTCGGTGGTTTTGGCAAGTAAGCCTGTCCCAGAGGATCTGGAGTGACTACGTGGCAGGAGTTCTGAGGAGGCTGGAGTGGAACAAAACCCAACCGTAGTGAGATGAATGATGAGCAAAAAGGGACTTGCAGCGTCAAAGAAATTGGGAAAGGTGTGCACAATATGGAAACGAGAGAGAAGGGACGTGTGTGTATGTGTGGTGGGTAAGCGTTACTCCCTAAAACATGTAAATTCGATGGATTCTGATAGACTGACAGCTTTTTATTGTTTGAAAGTGATCTCCAGCGATATTGTTTAATGTTGTTATCATAGTATGCGGTGTAGACGTTGCCATTCATATTAAGTAGAGCAATACTTAAAACTGTTGTTTTTGCTGCTATCGTTCCTGGTGTGAAAAGCCAATGTGGCATTAGAGATATCTAAGAGTATCTCATTTTCCTCAAAAATCTAATGCTCTGACGTTTTCAATGAAATTACAGTTTTGTTCACTAATGTGGCATTACATTACAATACATTGTGGCATATGTCAGCTCAGAATATATCTATCTTTTCCTCTGTGCCTTCCTGGTTCAATTGCAAGATGAAACATTGTAAGATATGAATAGATGTCTCTCAGATTTCATGTATCCCTAAGAGACAAGAAATACTACTTTCTGATTGGCTGGCAGGGTGGAGAAAACTCCACTCTGTTTTGCATCGGGGAGGTCTTTGCCTCTGTCTCCTCCATTATTTCTGCATATCAGGACACCTCGACGGATGTTATCCCTTACATATGTAAATCCTCATGTCAAATCCATTAAGTGTTTTTTAATACTGTCCTGTAATGAGAATGAGGTTCAGCTATTAGTTACTCAAGGTTATGGTGTCAAAATTCATGGTTATATGGGGTCCATGTCCTAATGTTCTCCCCCAGTATCTTTATCTGTATTGTTTTCCAATTTTAGTCTTGTAGTACTTGATACACCTGACAATTCAAGCTCCCAAGTTAGTTTTGAAAAAAGTTGTCTACACAGTGACAAAAACGGGTTTACATCCTATGTTGTCCTTGCAGAAGAGTGATAAAGTGTACCATTTGGCTCCCTCAGTTAACTTTTCTTTTAATTTTTTTGAACTACAGACATGTCCAGAGGGGATCATAAAAGAAAAAAGTTAGATCTAACAATTTTAAGTTTGATCAGGGGCATGGAACTTGGCCTCATCCAAGGATTCCAACGGTACCTCATTTATGAAAATCGGACATACGGGTCAAAAGTTACATGCACACACCTTCATATACACAGGCAGCCCAGCCCAGCCCATTAGACATTGCCAGATGGCTTAGAACTCTGCAAGGTGCAAGCTTAAACAATTAGAGCTGTGATGTCATAATCGAAATTAGAATCCTGAACATTCCGCCATTCATTTCAATGGGGCCCAAAAATGCAGAAAAACGGGAATAACGCAAAAACGACAAGGGCCAGCTACACGAAAGTAACAAGCAAGCTACACCGGTTCGGGCCTGAATTTTTGGAGTTAGAACCGCGTCGATAGCTCAAACGGTCGTAGTAGTTCGTGCAAAAAGTGGGTGAAAAGGAATAATAAAGAAAACTTATGAAGAACAATAGTGGGCTTGCTCCGCAAGCTCTTTGCTGGATCAAACCCACTAAAAAACAGGTTCTGGCCAAGATTCTGGCCTTTGGCTCCCATACTGTGATAAGCATAGCCTACTACATGGTTATAGGTATTCTAAATACTTACCTGAGTGATGACATTTTGGCTTATTTGAGGGAAAAAAATCACAGATTTTTAACGTATTTAAGTATTTGAAATACTATAAATACAATCCCTCAAAGTGTTTTGTTACGAACATTTGATTTTTTCCAATCCTTTAAAAAATTACAAAATACACTAAAGTAATTAAGAGTGTGTCCATGAGAGGACCAGACGGGGGTGACACATGCTACGTCACTGATTTTGATGAAACTTGGACAGTTTGAAGGGTCCACCTAAAAACTCGAAAAAACGAAAATAGTACAACATTTGAAACAACCCAGGGGGAGTTAGGCCCCCGTCCTTGTTTTAGGCCAAAAAACCTCAAAAAAAGGCCCAAAATTGCATAAAATGTTGACATCCCTCCTGCTGTCAAATTTAAACACAGCAAAGTAACAATCCATGCCATCAAAGGTCCATCCAAGGTTAGTTTAAAACTGGAGTTACAAGGCGTAAGGTGTGTCTGGTGTCAGTCCAGGACTGCACGTCTCCACTATGTCACATGCCTTTTGGCGAATACCCAAAAAATAGCAATATTTAGACATGAATATCTCCAATGAGCAACCTCCTTTTTTCAGAATTCTTTCTGCACATGAAAGGGCCATCTGTGGACTTCATAAATCAAAAGAAAAATGCTCAGCCTTTTTATTATTTTTGTCGCTGTAACCGCCTAAATAGTGTGATCCAGCCAGTGATTTCAAATACATATCTATTTCAATGATTGGTTGAAACATAATGTTTAGGTCATTTATGGTGGACAAATGGAGATATATTATCATCAATCATGTCTACTGATCAAATCCAAGCTAGATTTAATGTCCTAAGTGCAATATATTCCTTAAGGTAGCTCAAAATGACATCATTGGGTGACATACACCAGTATACCCGTAGGTCCAATATTTGCAAATGTGATATCTCCAACATATCTCAGGGCTAGAAACAGTCACTTAGATTCAAATAATAACTTGTAACATTTTGGTAGCCAAAGGTCAAGGTCACTGTGACCTTATGTATATCCCTTTGTGGTGGATAAATCTCAAAAAATCCCTGACATAATTTCATATGTGATACAAATATTCACTTTGACTCACAGATAACAAATATTTGAATCTGGTGGTCAAAGGTTGAGGTCAAAGACCTTGCATTCTTGTAAATTGTATATCATAAATGCCTGTAGGGATGTTTTTTCAAATTTGGTACAAATATTCACTTGCACTTTTGTCTTCGTCATTCATCGGTGACCTCCAGAAGGCTCAACAGTGGTATCTGGCATCTCAGACCCAGCTCCCTCCACACTCATGATAGGTTGTCTACCAACCAATACGACACATTTTTTGGTAATTTGTCTTCTTTGCTGTGGCCGTTTAGCAACTATACAACAAACAAAACACCAACCCTTAATGAGGGCACCAAGACGTACCACCAAAGTATTTGGTCATTCCTCTTCTTTGCTTCCACAGTTTCTGATCCAATCAGCAACATAACCAGACCAACTGTAAGCCCTTGATGTGGGCACCCACAAATACCTACACATTCTTCAGTCAATCCTCTTCATTGCTTTGGTGGTTTATTATCTGATCATTAACATACCCAGTCAAACCGCAAGCCTTTGATGCAGACACCAACAAATACCAACAAATATTTAGATACCAACTACCAACCATTGTCACAAATTCTTCAGTCATTCCTGTTTGTTGCTATGGCCATTTATGATCCGATCAGCAACATACCAACATCCAAGCAATATCATACATTCTCTAGTCATTCCTCTTCATTACTGTGGACACTTATGATCTGATCAACAACATACACAGCCGACACGCAAGCCCTTGATGTAGGCACCAACAACTACCACTCCAGAAACACAGCAGCAGCGTCTCAGTCAATTCAACATGACCCCAAATAGCATGTGAGTGCCATAGCCATTGGCTTGCCTTTTCAGCAGCCTCTGATAATTGTTACAGCTCCTTTCAGTGACCGTCCTCAAAAAAAGTCTAACAGAAGTTTTGTGGCTGATTATATTTGTGAACTATTTCACTATTCACTAAAAAATATTTTTACAACTTGAACATGATATACTGGAAACACAGAGTATTGTTATTATTGTTATTATCACATGATAATAACATTGTTATTTTTCATGTGATAAATGGTTTTAACATTGGAAAATGTTAATCTAGCTTGGCATTACTCCATTAGCACTGTTCCATTAGCCCAACACAGCAGACAGCGGTCATATGCAGGAATTAAAGTGGGACGCAGTTCCGCCACCTCGGATAATTTAAAAATAAATATATTCTTTCATACCAACGATACAGCGCGATTATATTGTTAAAATAATTGGGGAGTTAATTTTCGTGTGTACAGAGGTGACCAAGAAGCTATCAATTCTTGTCCAAAAAGTATTGCTACACCACGATACTCAATATGTTGTCCAACGGTGAGTCATTTTTCCACGTTGCACCGACACTGGATTTTAGGGTTCCCCCACCTGCCAAATCCCACTTTAACCACTGGTCATGTGGCATGCAATGGAAACAGATTCACAAGTAATGTACATTATCATGTTTTCAATGTTTCAGACAGATTTCCTTGTGGGACCCTAATATGAAGCTAGGTGGTTAACCATATCAGAGTCTCTGCTTTAAAACAACTTGTACTAATAAGCAGGGTCTACAGACATGTTTTTACGATGGATGTACATCGAGGTACAGTAGGCTACAAAACAAGTAAAGCCCAGGAGAGTACTGACTGACTTGCTATATACGAACACCCAATACCCATCCATAGTAATCATCATGTCCTTGTCCACGGGGTAACCATCATGTCCTTGTCCACGGGGGCAGCCGTGGCCTACTGGTTAGTGCTTCGGCCTTGTAACCAGTAGGAACGGCTGAAGTGCCCTTGAGCAAGACACCTAACCTCTCACTGCTCCCCGAGCGCCGCTGTAGCAGGCAGCTCACTGCGTCGGTATTAGTGTGTGCTTCACCTCACTGTTATGTGTGTTCACTGTGTGCTGTGTGTGTGTTTCACTAATTCACGGATTGGGATAAATGCAGAGACCAAATTTCCCTCACGGGATCAAAAGAGTATATATACGTATATACTTGTTTGTAAAAATCTCATTTTGGATGTCCACAGATCCAAGTAAACCAGCATTCTCTTTAGAAGGTTTTTAAAAAAATATCTGTGTGGGCTAAAACACTGTTTATGTGTGGACGAAAGACCCAAACATAAAATATCTGGTTATGTGTGTACAGGGCCTAGGCCTAAGTTGTGCTAAATTTGAAAAAACTTCTTCAAGGTGTTTCCAGGATATTGTAAAAATACAGTAGGCCCATGTTGTTTTTTTGAGAGATCACAGTAACATTGACCACTCAAATCTAATCAGTTCATCTTTGAGTGTAAGTGACTGTGTGTGCCGAATTTGAAAGAAAAAAAAAACTTCCTATAGGCATTCCTCACAAGAATGTGAGGTCACAATGACCCTGACCTATGACCTTTGACCATCAAATTCGAATGAATTTGTTATCTGCGAGTGAAAGGCCCTTTCCGAAACTAGCTACACCCTCTCCCTAGCCACTTGCACTCCTAACCAAGTGTTAAAGGAACACGCCAACATTTTGGGAAATTATCTTATTGTCTCTGCCATAAGTTAGATAAGATGATACATACCCTTCTCATCTGTGTGTGTGCAGTACCTCAGTCTGAAGCACCCACTGTTAGCATAGCTTATCATAGTTCATTGAGGTGAGCAGTTCCAACTAGCCTATAGCACCCAAAAGTGATAAAAGAACTCCAACATTTTCCCATTTACATGGAGAACTCGATTTAGCTGTAAGGGTGATTCCCACCTGAGTGCACACCGTAACTTAGGGGAGTTGGTAGGGATTGGTTTCAGAAAGGGCCAGTGTGAATGTTTGTATCACATTTGCAATTATGTCAGAGATTTTTAGAGGTTTATTCACCACAATGGGATGAACATAAGGTCACAGTGACCTTGACCTTTGACCTTTGACTATCAAAATCTTACAAGTTATTATTTGAGCCCAAGTGACTGTTTCTAGCCCAGAGATATGTTGAAGATATCACAATTGCAAAAATTAGACCTACGGGTATACTGGTGTATGTCACCAGATGATATCATTTTGAGCTACCTTAAGGAATATATTACACTCAGGACATTAAATGTAGCTTGGATTTGATCAGCAGACATGATTGATGATAATATATCTCCATTTGTCCACCATAAATGACCTAAGCATTATTTTCAACCAATCATTGAAGTAGATATGTATTTGAAATCACTGGCTTGATCACACTATTCAGGCGGTTACCACGAAAAAAATAATAAAAAGGTCAAGCATTTTTCTTTTGATTTATGAAGTCCACAGATGGCCCTTTCATGTGCAGAAAGAATTTTGAAAAAAGGAGGTTGCTCATCGGAGATATTCAGGTCTGAATATTGCTATTTTTTGGGTATTCGCCAAAAAGCATGTGACATAGTGGACATGTGCAGTCCTGGACTGACACCGTCACACCTTACGCCTTTGTAACTCCAGTTTTAAACTAACCTTGGATGGACCTTTGATGGCATGGATTGTTACTTTGTTGTGTTTAAATCTGACAGCAGGAGGGATGTCAACATTTTATGCAATTTTGGGCCTTTTTTTGAGGTTTTTTGCCCTAAAACAAGGAGGCGGTCCTAACTCCCCCTGGGTTGTTTAAAATTTTGTACTGTTTTGGCTTTTTGAGTTTTTAGGTGGACCCTTCAAACTGTCCAAGTTTCATCAAAATCGGTGACATAGCATGTGTCACCCCCGCCTGGTCCTCTCATGGACACACTCTTAAATACGTATTTCAAAGACATTTCATTAAAATACTGCCCGTGTCTGGTTGTAATTATATAGTCTTATGATACTACTGACCTTTTCAACGGCAAGGGAGGCCTGTAAATCTTTGCATTGAAGATTAGGCTACATGCTACAGTGACATTCTAGTGACCTTTACACACCTGTCCCTTTCCTATCATTCATGAACAAGCCACACAAAATTGGATATCTAGAAAAAGTTGGATATTTAGGAAACAAAAATGTTGCTTCATCTAGATTTCCCCACCATCATCACACAGACGCACATGCATAGCCCCAAAACAAACTTTATGTAGGAGGACTTGGGAATGGCCGTGGATGAGATGAGTAAGATACACATGGCAGTTCTATCCACCCCTCCATGTTATGAGGGCCCTCTCTCGTCTCCTCTCATGTCTTGCCAGGGCCCATAGAGAGAGTGGCTCAAGCTGTGCCCGGCTGCATCCATGCCAAAAGGGCACTGCACCTGAAAGCTTTTAAAGCACTCACAACATCCAGATAAGACCCGCATACCTTACTAATACCGCTTTCCCTTTAAAATTCCCAGTCTTTTCTAATTCTATCTGCCTCCACCCCCCACAAACACATCCAGTCACAAAACACTTTGTTTTTCAACGACTCACATTTTCCACTCCTCCTTCCTCCAACTCACTCCCCAACCCCTCGTCTGCTCAAACAGATGTGTCTGGCCTTTGAACATGGCAGCACTATGTCAGCCTGCTTTAATAAGGGATATGTTTCACCACAAAGGAATTTGGTCAGCCTGTCTATCCAGGCTACAATAGGCCCATAAGTACAGATCATGATTACTGTAATTACTTATTACAAATAACTCACAGTCGTTCAGTACTGCTTGAGATGATATTTGTTGAAAGACAGAACAACCTGAGTATATGTGTCCATTGTACAGCTAAAGTAAGGTGGAAGTTAATTTGTTGAATGTTAATGTATATCTACTGTTATCAGTTCAGTTACACTTTCAGGACATCATTACAATTTTGCAACTATGATTCTGTGTTCAACTAAAAGAAACCCCACAAGAGTAGTTATAACAACAGTGTCCAGGAAAGAAGAACATTAATAATTGAGTGAGAAGGGCAGGTTTCTGTCACAGGGTATGAACTTACTCAATGAAGATATCGTTTTACATGATGTCAATGCCATGTCTTTGAGGCCCAGTTTAAAGAAAATTTCCAAATATAATGTTGATCATCAGTGACGATCAGGGATGTAGTGGTAAAATAAGAGGTGGGTAAACTATGAATCACAGTGAGGTGGACTGTGTCATGCGGTATCGGATTTTTAAAAAAGGCATTCAGAACATGTTTGGTGATTGTTATTGTCCAATGTTTATAACAATACCAGTGGTATTAAATTGCTCCTAGAGTGTCAATGAGTGCATATTGTGAATGTGGATAATACAGTGTCATTTTTGTTAAAAGTTGGAAATGGTAAATAAACTCTTTTGAGAGGTGGATAAACTCTAATAAGATTTCTGAAATTTCAAAGGTGGATAAACTGTGTTTACTTGCGTTTAGCCTCCACTACATCCCTGGTGACGATCCCATTTAAAATGTTCTAAAATCGTGTTCATGCTCCCAGTTCTCTCAAAGATAAACTCCCGAGGGTCATGTTTATACTTTATTCTCAGGTAATGGAATTTCAAACACCCTGTCACTGCCAGCTTGATCAATAATGGATCATTTAGAGATATCAGATGGACACTGGCCACCATCTCTCAGAAAGAGAAACTGAAGAGCATAAAGGGCGAGAGACAGAGAGAGAGAGCACACATACTCAGACAGCACTCCAACTGAAATATACTGAAATTTAGAATCTTCAGCTTGCTTCCTGTAAGTTCTCAAGGTGTGTGTGTGTGTGTGTGCTTATGCTTATGTTTATGTGTGGTT
Organism: Alosa alosa; assembly: GCF_017589495.1. Lineage (NCBI taxonomy): Eukaryota > Metazoa > Chordata > Actinopteri > Clupeiformes > Clupeidae > Alosa > Alosa alosa. The sequence continues at coordinate 5,410,483 of NC_063203.1, read as the reverse complement.
GTTGTGCATGTGTGTATGTGCGTGTAGATGTGTGTACATGTGTGTGCATACTGTATGTGTGCTTGTGTGTGTGTTTTTTGTTTAAGGGAACTGGCCTGGAAACTTTGTGCTTGCAGCAAGTCAATATCTACATGCCTCTTGATTCTAGGTTTGTTTTAGGAATTTCCTCGAGTTTGTGGCACTATGGGAAGATTGCTGGCGAGAACTCCATACTTTCTCATCTGTTTCCTCCCAGCTTTGCTGCCAGGTAAGACATTATAAGATTCCATCAGATGGCTCCTATGACAATAATATACTGTATAACCCTCATGTTACCCTTGGGGTCAATTTGACCCCAAGCAACGTTTAACATCATAAAATATATGGTTCGAGTTTAATTAACTTACTATTATAACTGTATAAATATAATATTTTATAATGTTACCATTTTACTGGAGTCTGGCTCTGTGTCTGTGATGTAGCATGAGGATTTACACTATTTACATACACATACATTCTTACTGGTATGTAATCAGACGCACACATTGCAAAGCAGCTATGGCAATTACATGATTTGTAATCTGAAATAATAATAAAAAAAACAATAAGGAAAGATTTGTTATGTATTAGTAGACTAGGGCTTCAAATTTAATTTTTTTCTGAGTATCCATGGTGGACCTCTTGGCCTTAACATGGGAAGACAAAATTAGAGAATGTTATTTCTTCTGGTGGACCGCATGACTGGTGAAAAGCAGTGAGACAAAGTAAGCTGACATCCTTGGGTCAATTTCATATATTGTGGGCAGAATTGTAAGTCCAAAGGGGTCATGAACAAACTTTCTCTGACCCCATGTGGGACCTTTGAGGGACGTGCCCAGTCAATTTGAATACTGAGGTCCCACCACAGGCTAATGAACTGTGGTTTTACAGTTAAACCAGCTGTTGAATATCTATGACGCTGCCCTAGCCCACTCTGCCCATAGAAATCCCACAATAGGCCCACACAGGCATGTCTGCCAACTTCCATATCCTTTTACCTACTATGTCTTGTCATGATGGGTTCTCACATTTGTGCATATTAACTTAGGCCTGCAGATCTTGGATCCTGAGGAGGTTGACTATGTGAGGCATCAGAAGACGGGGATGGCGGGTAGTTCCGTGGAGCTGGACTGTGGTTCCGTGTCACCCACTATCTTCATCTGGGCCTACACTAAACCTGGAACAGAAAGCAACCAGGTCCTGGTCTACAACTATGGCCAAGGTCCCAAGCTTCAGCCGCTGTCAAAGAGTATTGCTAACATGGACCTGGTGTTCAACTCGTCCACTCTGCTCATCAACAGTCTGCCCCTCAGTGCCAAGGGTCTGTACACCTGTCAAGCCCTGTATGAAACAGACAGTGGGGCCAACATCACCTTCTACTATAATGAGCTGGATGTCCAGGAGGGAGAGGATTCTGGGTCTGCTATTTCAAACATTACACTGACCTGAGTCTCTACACATACAATACTGACCCTATAATAATGGTCATTGGCTAGACAGACTCCAAATGTAGTGTGCTGTAAATATGGCTATTTTTCTTTTCTGGGTGTCAGAGGAAATCTGTTTTATCAGTGTGTCTGATTTCAGTTTATTATATGGTAAGAGCATCTAGTCATTAATCTTGATTGCATATAATTGCTTGATTGACATATGCTCATTTGATCACACAGTCATATACTTTTTATCAGTTTTCAGTGTGTATAATGTGTGTAGAATATTTGTTTTTCAGTAATGGCATGAATCGTGAATCATGCTTAATAAACACAGACTCTGTACACTGTTTCACTGTAATGTGGACTGTGTTACTAACCAGAAAATGTTTTTGTTTTTTGTTTTGTTTTTAACCAACCTTGAGCATTGCAGACAGGTAGTCATGTCTGAATGTAATTGAGTACTTGTACTTGAGTTTACTTGTACTTGTAGTTGAATTGCTCTGACAGAGTAACACAGTGACATTTTTTTGAGTCAAACATTCTCTTTCTTCCAGTTCAGAAGAGATTTTACTGAAATAAATAGATATTATATTCTCATTTAATCTGGATTCATACCTAGTCCAAATTTACATAGCCTAAGGGCTATTCTACTTGTGGAGCCTCTGGTTCTGGTAAAGTGGCCAGAATAGCACAAAGTGCCGGGCAGGCTAGATTCAAGGCTATTTTGAATGTGCATAAATCAAACAGCACAGCACTCAGCCCATGAAGATTTAATCAAGGTTGACTGAGGTAACAATTTTCTTTTAACTAGCCTGTCCAACTTGTCATCGGTGGTAGCTTTAATGAGAACTCATTCTGTCACTATTGATTGACACATAAGAAAGGAGATCAAGAACAGATGCCCTCATGTGACCTTCATATTTGGTGTGTGTGTGTGTGTCTGTGTGTTGTTTCTGTGAGTAGTTTCTATGAGTAGGATGCACATGTAATGCCCTATCATCAGTAAGGGAATGCATGTTTAAATGCATTGCTTATTTGGGGCTTGGAAGCTGCTAAGAATACGTCTAGTGCCTCTCTCAGGGCAGACAGAAACCACCAGTCGAATCTCTGTGGTTTTCTGACCATTGAGGGATGAAGAGACTTTTAATGTCAGGCCAAGTATGCTTGCCCCGAGGGGACAAAATGGAATGCATCATAGTCAGCATACGTTGCACCTAAAAGAATGAAGGGAGAGAGGAGTGGGTGTGGTTAAAGACAGGAGGGTGCTAACAGGTCCGCACGGTGAGCTCCGGGCTTCAGACAAAGACTGCGCTTGTTTCCAGGGCCAGCTTAATCAGGGGTTGTGTTGAGGTAAGAGGGGACGGCCCGAGCGAGGGATGGTGTGGACAGACAGGATGACGAGAACGACAGACAATCCGACCATTTTCGGCTTATCTCCATCCCATCAGTGTCTCAAAGGCTCTTGTCATCAGCATCTCCACCCTTTCGCTTTGACAGTCCCTCTTTTATTTCTCCTCTCTTCATTTCCTGTCCCTTTGTGTTCTCTGGGACTGAGGCCCTGTAGCCAGGAGGGGAGCCCTTGTTCAATTCATTCCGACTCTCATTTCCTTTGAAACATATCAGTGCTCCTCCATGTTAATTCTCTTTTTGTTGTATCAGGTGGAACGAGCTGAGAAAATGACCATTTATCACTCTAGAGGACAACAATGTGTACGCTCTCCTAGAGAAAGGGCCATGTTCACAGGCCAGGCATACAAACTCTCCTCCCTCTTCTTGGCTCACTCCGTCCCCAGTCCACATGCCCAGTGTAGCTATAGACGGGGTGGACAGCGCAGTCCTGCATATACAGTGCAGGGCTATGGTGGGTTGACTGTTGGATAAGGTGAATCCAGAGAACCCCCACTCAGGCCCAGTGTGTGTCTCAGTGGCCTCTACACATGTAGTGTAGGACACTGTGGGTTGACTATGGGCTATAGACTACAAGTGGACCATGGCGCCCTCTCTTTTGGGTTCATGCTTACAAGCCCACAGAGGGATGATGTTGGACTGTCAATTCTCAAGCAAGCTTATGTGATGGAGGATCTTACATCTCTGTTTCACAGTATAGAATCTCACTGCCAAAATATCTCATATCTCACTGCAGATATTACTGTATGTACTGTATCTTGAATTTCCCCTGGGGATCAATAAAGTATCTATCTATCTATCTATCTATCTATCTATGTGTGTGTGTGTGCATGTGTTTATGTGAATGGGAACAGCAGCATGGACAATGAAATAACTAATCAGTGCTTCTTTTTTAATTTCCTCTCCCTCTCCCCCCAACCCCAAATTACAACTGGACATGACGTGTGTGAATGGTAAAACTGGTAAAAAAGGAGGACAGATTGCCAGACTGATCTTCCCACTGCCATCCTGTTAGCAATGGCTTAAACTCATGACTGTCTATATGACATATGACACATTCTATATGAAGGGAATGTAGCTCCCCTTGTGAGTCATCATACACAGTACAACTGGTTTCCGATTTACTAGAGGTTTCGCAATGAAGATTCTTTAAAATTGAACAGTGGCTAGTGCCAATTTCAGGTAATTTCATAATCTCAGTTACTTGAGATACCTTGTGTGTGTGTGTGTGTGTGTGTGTGTGTGTGTGTGTGAGAGAGAGAGAGAGTGTGTGTGTGTGTGTGTGTGCCTGCACGCATGCAGGGGGGCATCAAGCGGTCACGGGAAAGGCAGTGGAGCAGAGAGGGGGCTTGAGGAGAGAGATCTGGGGGGAGGGGGGTCCACTGCCCCTCTGTGTTCACGGGTCAGTTGCTGCTGAGGAGCCCATCAGTAAGCCACATCAAAGCACAGCCAGAAATACCTAACACTCTGGCTTGTGTCTCTTTCAAGGAACATGGAGCACGGGACAGAACAGGCAAATAATCAGGGAGAGCAGGATTCAGACTTGTCCATATCATCTCCTTGTAATACAAAATTTTACACATACAATGGCTAAAATCCACCCATTGTGGAAGACAAATAAAACAAAAGAATAAAAATTATCTTATCAACAAAAAAACATAAATAATATAAAAGATGAACATTTAAACAGATACATTCATATGAAATAATATATCACTACTACAAAAAAATAAATAAGTCATCTAAGCTTTTTCTTCTTTTTTCTGATAGACCTCCCAATGGAGTAGTAGTTTCAGTTCTGTGTGTCACTTCTTCAGCGTGCTGTTTGCTCCCTCGGATCAAATGTCCTCTCTTCACTCTTTTTCCCTCTCTGTCTCTCTCTCTCTCTCACACACGCATGCACACACGCACCCACACACACACACCACACACACACACACACAACACACGACACACAACACAAGCACACAACCCACGCACACAACCCACGCACACAACACACACACACAACACACACACACACTTCATCATGCACTCTCTCGTTCCCAGCTCGGGAAGCAGTGTCCTTAGTGTCACACGTAGTCGCTGATCATGCTAGTGCTTGCCTCTGTCCTCCACTCCTCTCCTCTTCTCCTGTGTCTGCGTTTGCGTCTACTTTTGTTTGTGTTCAGACCTCCTGCACACTTGGCTGGATGAGGTCTCCAGTTAGAGAGCTGGAGGAGATGAAGGACACTTTCTCCTTACAGTCCAAATCAGCCAGACTCTCCCAGCACACCGCCGGCTCCTCCGGCGCCTCCATCTGGGGCTCCTCCTCTGCAACAGTCATGGAGGAACAAATTAATACCAAAACCAGACACCAGAGAGAGCAGGACATTCTAAATACCTAACAACAAGCATACCCCCTTCCTTCCCACTCTTTCCCTCTCCCTTCTTTGTGTGTCATGTCCTGTATACAGTAGGTTCTTTTGTATTCTCTTTCTCTTTTCTTTTTTCTGTTTCTTTATATATATAATAACAAAAAAGACAACATGTAACATGTGAAGTATGTGCCTTACATGGATGTGGATAAACGATTGCAATAAAGTAGTAAAACCATACTGTACGAGAGTTTTGAGATGTAAGTCTTTCCGTATTCATGATAAATGCGGCACTATTGCATAGTGCAGTGGAAATGCATTTCTAGCAGATGGGGTCCAGAATCCACACTGACATATAGCACATTAGTAATGGGCTCAGGACAGGCCATCAGAGATGGAAATGTGTCCATGTGTCTTCCACATGTCAAACTCTTATTTAGATCAGTGGCTGTAATATATCTATAAAGCCGTGACAGGAAAATGTAATGAACACAAACATATGTGGCAGTCTTTGCTATGAAATAAGGCAGCAGGCCTCCCGGTGGACTCCTATTAGAGCCACATTGTGATGAGCGTGTGAGATGTTTGGCGGCTCACCTCTCTCTTCTGTAGCGCTCAGCTCCTGCTCCCCAGGGGGACTTTGTGAAGAGGGCAGACTGTTGCCCTGGTCGTCCTCCAGCTGGTATGGCCGGTCACTGCGGACGTGCGGCGGGAGCTGGGGACTGCCAGAGTTCACGTAGCACTGGGGCGCAACATGGCTCAGAGGAACCATCTCAAGACTGTCCTGCTGGCATGGTGCCACGCGGTGCATTAGTGGGAGGGTGCCACCTGAGAAAGTGCCATTGGTTTTTGTGTAGCACCTGAATATGAGTGTACCCACACACACACACACACACACACACACAGAGAGTGGATTAGCCATCATGAAGCAAAGTGCTTTTTCCATAGTGATAATAGCGAGAAATGTCAAATTAAGGATGATAACTTTGGCAAGAAAGTCTCTTAGACTCTTCTAACTATTTAACCTACTTTATAGGTTCTTCTTAGACCTGTCACAATACAGCACTACATAAATGGTGCATACAGTATGGACTTTACAAAGTCTTCGACCTAATGCTATTTTCCATGCTGCATATGGACTTTAAGTCTTGGATTAACGACCTAATGCTATTTTCCAAAAGACAATGGTGTGTTGAACATAAGTTTTAAACTATTGCTCTGCTAATATCTCTCTTCTCAGTATATATCCCCTCTCTTGGTCTTTATTTCACACAAGCACATCTAGGTTTCCACTAGAATCAAACTGTCAAAGAAACTGTTGTCTCAAGCAACACACAACTCATAGAAGTATAGAATTTAAGACATAAAATAAACAAACAAACTGTTTTGCCAGGGGGGGGGGCCTGAAAGATTTTGTGACTCACATTAATAAAATATGAGAAATTATCATTTCTTCCACTTTTTAGTTTGCACACCAATGTTCTGTCAAATGATAGCTTGTATGTTTCATATGAACATTATACTTAACATTCTGACAGGTAAGTTTTTCATTTATTGTTTTACTTTTATCACAAAAAGAATGTAATTTCTGCCCAACCAAAACACTGGTTTGGGGTTTCATCCTAATGGCATGACAAGATGATCCAGGCCGTCAGCTAATAAAATATGATTAGCTGTGAGAGGCTAACTGACACGTAATGAAATGTGAGACCAAAACAAGCGCCCAAAGAGCCTGTGTGTATACAGTAGCGGCCAGCTGAGTCTAGTGGACACAAACATCCTTCAGTCTTGTCTTACCTGTTGTTGTTGCAGAAATTCTGGCAGCTCATACAGTCCGAGGCGTCAGCCTGAGGCAGTGTTGTATATATGGCTCCTCCCTGTAACATCAACACAGACGTTGGTCACATTTCTGACCACTGCAGGGCTACCACTGGAAGAGACCACTGCTAGTGTGATAGGAACTTACATTGTGTAGGTGATTGGGATGGGAGTGCTCGTAGTCCATGGTGCCATGTGGCAATGTGTTGTCACGTGCATGGGAGAGGTTGGTCGAGTACAGGCCACCAGAGCCATTGAGCAACGCCAGGCCATTGGGCAGCTTGTGGTGCAAGTGGTGGCAGCCTTGTGATAGCATGGGGGTGCTGTGGCTGTAGCCGTTGATGCGACTGGAACCGGGCAGGGCAGCGTACTCCAGCACGTGTCCGTTCATCTCCGCTGGTTGGTACAGATAGCCGGGTGGATCATACTCTGTCAGGGACCGGGACCACATCACACTTCAGTTACACACACGCATTAGTACAAACAGGACAATGCTGACAGCAAACCTTGTTTTTGTTTCTTTGTGTTAAACGAATAAACAAATTCAGCTAAAGGAATGGCAGAGATGGAGGTATGCTTGAGCTGAGGCTGTTCTGGAGGGGGAGGTCTACCACTTGTGAAAAAAAAACAAAACAACCGAAAACCTGTGTGTGTGCAACTGTGTGGGGACTCACTGTGCATGCTGTTCTGCTGACGGTTCCTCCACAGACACATAGCGATGAAGGCCAGAAGGATGAGCACCATCACGCCAAGCACGCAGCCCACAATCACAGACAGGAGCCCCCCAGCGGTAGCAGGGGCCTCTGGGGGATCGGGCCCAGGAGGAGTGATGGGGTGCTGGCTGGGAAGGCCTGGGGGCTGGCGGGCTGCATGGCAACAGAGATAGATTTGTCTTGGACACGAGGAGAAGATAATAACTTATGGCCTAATCACTAGCACATGGCATACTGATGCATATACACTGTAGGCAAGCTGAGAAGACCGCAACAGTCTGTGTATACACTTTTCATTGATGAGGGCTCCAGTGTCCTTAGTTGACTGTGACTACTTTGGCTCCTGATTTTAAAACCTATCTATCAACTGCACTCCATAGAAGAATTGCAATAGCAGTCCAACAGATGCTATTGTATACTTTCTGACTTGGTATGTTGGTCGACACCCACCTTTGGTTTCACAGATCATGACGTTACTGAATTCACTCTCCCCTCCATCATTAAAGCACTGCATCTTGATGTCATAAGAGGTCTCTGCCTGAAGCTGGCCAATCAGGTGCCATTTCACCTTGCCTGGAGATGGGGGGTGGTGGTGTGGGGGGGGGGTTTGACATAGTTACATTAGTCTGCATGTAAAAGCCAGTGTTGTTCACTCACAACCACATTCATATGTTCCCCCACTCCCTCTTTCCCTCTTCTCCTTCTCCTCCTCTCTCTTTCTCTCTCTTTCTCCCTGTTGGTCCCACCAGGGCCCAGACAGTGGGCCTACTCCAGACGAGCTCCATATATGGCAGCTTGCTGTTTGTTCTGGCCGGCCTCCAGACTCCCCACAGCACACACACTGGGCAAAGCAGCAATGTGCAGCACAGACACATATACACACATACTGTACGCACAAATAGGCACACATCTATGCACACACTCAACTCCCCGACCAGATGAGGACTCTCTAATCTGGCATGGTAGCCTTTCTAAGAATAAGTCTCCCTCCATCTGATTTAATAGAAATGCAATAGAGACTCTGTCACACCCACGTATGAAACAAAGCAGGCACATGGCTAAGACAAATCGGGAGTTGATCACATACACAAACACACACACACACACACACACACACACACACACACACACACACAAACACACACACACGCACAAACACTTGGGCAACTGGGTAGGTTGGCCTAAAATATGTGGCCGTGATCCCTGGCAGTGTACAGCACAGGGGAGCTGTGCTGTGGGGTCAGAGGTCGGGGGATGAGATGGTGGGGGAGGTGGGAGTGGAGGTAAGGCAGTAAGGGGGGCTGGGGGGCGTATCAGTGGTCACATTCCTCATGTCAACCTGAGCTCCGCTCGGCCAGCCGGTGTAGGGTTACAGTTCAGGGCCATTAGAGAGGCAGCCATTTATTAAAAACACATTTTCTCCTGCCTCATTAGCTCAGCCCAGCACAGCCCTGCACTCACTGGCCATCCATCAACACACTGACCTGCCCAACCCTGGTAGCACCACATATCCATTACACACACACACACACACACACACACACACTTTTATGCATCTACAACGTACACGTACATAAGTACATAAACAAGGCGCGCTCACTAACCTTCCACAATGTCTCTCTTGTAGTCACTGTCGTTGTCACTGTCAGTGGGCCTGTAGTAGATGTAAAAGCCTTGGATGGGGGTGTTGTTGTTAATTGATGGTGTGTACTGAAAAAGGACAAAAATAGAGTAGGAAGTTACAAATGAAACAAAGCAGGACAAATGATCCATTTCCTGAAATACTTTTGTGTATTGTTGTGTTATCAGTCATGCTCAGTTGAGATCTGTTTGCTGGAGTTTTGTTATTGCAGGAAAACATGATGTAAACTACACTCAAAGCGGAATGGAGGGGAGTAATGAAATCAATGATCTCTGTAACAGTGGGTCTGGGCTGTGAGTGAAGGCAGTGACCTCAGTAAGGTTAAGATCACACAGAGGTTTAAGAACATAACTCGCCCACTTCAAACGCAACCGAGCCATGCAGAAAAGTGGACCCGACTGGTGTTCGCAAACCAACAAACTTTGAAAAGAAAAGAAATGTTTTCCCCCATCTGTGTGGATCTAGGACTCTGAAAATAGCCATTCACTCCTTCCTCCTCCAAACCTGCACAGGGCTATCTACCAACCCTGGAAAAAAATAACTATGAGCTTACACACACACACATCCACTGTATGCACATGTGTGAGTGAATTATAGGAGGCTCAATCCCAGGCTTAGCATACAGACAATTTATGGAACACCAGTAACATGCCGCACATATTAACTAAACTGACTAAACATGAATGGGATTTTAACCCAGTCTCAGGTTTTTTGATTTTAGATTGCTCTATAACATTAAGGTGAGGTAAGGTAAGGTAAGGTTAAGTGTTCCAGTCATACTCACAGTCCAGCGTAGCATGATCTGAGTGTCACTGACAGCATCCGTGGAAGAGATATGAGGTCCATTTACAGGGCGGTTTGTTATAGAAGGACTGGCTGCTGACACCTGATATGGCCTGGAGGTGGCGCTGTGAGGGCTGTCCCCATACATATTCATAGCAATCACACGGAACCGGTGTGTGGAACCTGAACATATGGGAAAGATGAAGAGAAGAAAAGAGAGTATGAGACATTTTGAATCATATCAGTGATGTACATACAACTTCACTCACATTAGCATTACGTTTGATTACTTTGTGTCACTGTTGCATAGCATTTTATGTAATTTGTGGTGATTAAGGCATATAAGTTATTTTGCTTGGGGAAGTGTGAAGCAGGCAATAACTCTGTGAGGATGACCGTATGTTTGTGAGGAGACCAAAGTCTTTGGTCATGCCACATAAATCGGCTGGACTCACCTGGTTCTAGGTTGCGAACCTCCACTGACAGTTTCAGAGGTGAGATATTGTCAGCAGCAATCATCCACTCGCCACTCCGTCCCTGTTTGCGATACTCAACACGGAATGCTGTGATAGGAGAGCCGCCATTGGCCCGAGGAATCCAAGTGACATACACGGAATTCTCTGTTGCCATTGAGATAGTGGGCCTATCAGGAGCCTCAGGGACGGCTAGGAAACGACAACAAACAACATGAAAGAATGAGACAAACCATGGCATAAATGGTTTCTTTACAAAGAGACATTAGGACAAATGGAGGAGGCAATTAGAACGATTTTATCCATGTCTCCGGGGGAGATGAGAAGAGTAGGGAGATAACACAAGACACACACATTGCTGTGAAGGGCAGCAGGGAATGTGTACTTACTTGGAGCTCTTAGCCAGAGAGAGCCAAGGAGAGAGTGAAAGGAGAGAGAGAGGGGTTAGGAGTATGAAACAGTGTTATTTAAGAAAGTTATTATGACTACAGTCAGCACACACAGTACACACAGTTTTTTTGTGAAGGACTAAATGTTTTGGACAACTCATTTATCTTGAATTGACAAATACCGGTACCTTAAATTGATTTACCTATGTGGTTATCTCCCTCTTTCTCTCTCTCTCATTCTGTTCTCATTAGTAACGCTACTAACTATCTCTCTTTTTAACCTTTTTGTGATAGCTTCATCACTATGAGCCCTCTCCTGTTTTCTACTCTTTATATGTAAATTAAATGATAAATTACTTTACTATACTTTTTGCATGAAGTCTCATCCAGTGACTGCTGATTTGGGTTGGTAATTTAGGAGGATAAGATATAACATCTAGTTGCATGTAACATAATTCATTGCGTTTAGGAGTTATTCAAATAAATGATGATGATATTTAATCATTTTAAAAAGAATCGTAATTATATCAGCAGTATGACACACAAAACATATACCCACTAAACAGGACACATATCCTCCAGACTCTAATCAAAGAAATATTTCAAACCACTGGATCAGGGCTACAAATCCACATGAAAGCATTGTACCCTCTGTCATTTAGTGCAAATACTGCAGTATATTATGTGACTTAAGTGCTGTGTTAAAGGGAACCTAAGCGCTGCTCCTACCTCTGTCTGGTATAACCACCCCATAGTGTGTGTTGGTATTTGGATCCTCCCGGGGTTTCTCGGATACAGAGACAGAAGGAGATTTGGATGGATTCTTGTTGGAGGACGAGGTTTTTTCTGTGGGTCAGCATAATAAAAAAGTTTCAAGCCATATGCCTTTTCAAAACAAAAGCCAGTAGTGATGTATTTTGATCATCTATGGAAGATATTAAGACAGAGTGAAATTACGCTATTCATAAAATAAGAAGTGACTGATATACACAGCTTCTGTTAAATCAATGATTTTATTGACCTAATATTTGACTCATTATCCCCATTTAACAAGAGCATTCTATGCAAAATTCCTTTTTTAATTATTGGTCAGCAACACATGTCAGCTGATTTGTCATGGTCTGAAAAAAGACTGTGTGAGAATAAGGTGGTGTGCTCACCCTTCCCCGTTCGGAAGGTGAGCATAGCCGGTTGCCCATCCCCCGCGGTGCTGCGAGCCACCATCAGGACTTCATACAGGCTGGAGGCCTCCAGGTCATTCAGACGCAACGTGTTCTCACTGCCAGGCACCCGCACCGTCTGCCAGCTGCCCACCACATTTCCCATCTCATTCACCTGCAAACACACACACACACACACACACACACACACACACACCTTTACTACCGGCTCACAGAGGCTGCGCCACCCCTATTGCAAACAATCCCAGCAGATAAGCATACTTAACACATTTAATCAGACAGAGAACTATGCCACATATCAAAACCAAGCAAACTGACTGTGGCCGAGGCTGTGTCTATCTACCTTTCCACATTTTAAACTGGACAGAGTTAAATCTACACCTCAGAGTACCACAGAGACAACTGTCACATTTTCCATCGCAAGTTAGCCTCCATAGCCTATATATTCTTAACAAGCCAACTAGCCCAGTTTATACAGGCTAAGTGTGCACATTATGAGAAGATAAAATACAGCCTTTAAAGAGGAAATGGCTCCTCAGCCAATCACGTCTGCTCTTTCCATTTTTACTCATTACCCTGGGATGGAAAAGCCATTGGATCAGATTAGCTTAGAAGTGGTTGTGTGAAATCTGAAAGGGTCATTCCAGGTCAGCTCACCTAGGTCTCAACAGGTCAAGTTAAGGTTTATCCATGAAAAAAGTCACTTAAGATTTTCAGTCGGAATAATTCATGTTTACCCTTTTCATGTTCTGCATCTCATCTAACCTATTGAATTTGAGCAATTTTTAAAAAATGTTCTAGACTTTTTATCTTTTTATCTTTTAATGTATATTAATGGTTAAAGGACAACTCCGGTCAAAGAACATAAGGGCTATTTCGAGCGTAAACATGGGGACCAAAACGACGTTCATCAGTGCGGTTTTGAGTAAAACCAGAATATGCATGTACGACGAAATAGCATAAGGTGATAGTCTTAGGGGCCCGTTCTACTTTAAGCGACTGACAAGGCTCAACATCTCATCACACTTCTGTGATACTGTGGAGAGGGGCCCTACTGACAAACCAAAGTAATTCTAACTCTGTACATGTACAGTTACTCGTCATCCAAAAATAGACTCTTAAGTTGTTCTTAGACCGGAGTTGTCCGTTAACCATTACAGGAAAGGGAGATAAACACACCTTCCTACTAACTTGCCAAGACCTTGGTGAGTTCACATGGAATGACCCAAATCCTAGATATCATAGCATAGTGTGCATATGAGTGAGGCAAGGGTAGAGAGAGAATAAGTCAGTGGGTGTTTGTGTTTGTGTTTGTTTCGTGTTTTTTATGCATACCTTACGGTATTTGACAAAGTAGGCATTGATAGGAATGTCTGTGTCTTTGACAGCCTTCCACTCCAGGTCGTAGATGTCAGGCTTGTGAGTCTGAGGTGGGCTGATGATGACCGGTGCCTCAGGTGTGGGCTGGTCGCTCGTCCTCTCCGTGGGCAGGCCCATGCTGTCGCCGGGACCCACCTTGTCGAGCGATGAGAACAGTTCATCTCCCTCGTCACTCTGAAAAGGGTGTATGGAGGGAAGGGTCTCCCACGGCATCCCCAGCGTGGAGCTGGGCTGAGGATCTGTCACACAGAGGCCGACTGTTAGCATAAAATTTTAGTGAATGTGTCAACAGAGGCTATATCCCTCCGTGATGAAAAACCATCTCTTAATGCTATGCAATCTTTTCCTAACTGATGACGTCTGTCTCTCTGGTGACTGATATGGTAATGCTACATGGAATGCTTTGACATCTGCAACCCCGTACAGGAAGCACCTGAACATCTGTCTCTGGGCAGCGCCATAGGGCTCCTCTGTGTCCTTCTAACGGCGTCTCAGCCCAGGCACTGGCAGCTGTGAGCGTCCCAGGCAGAGCTGGAGCCAGCAGCGCCTGCGCTGGAAACCTCGGCACCGTGAGCGCCATGAGCGAACTTTTTCAATCTACATAAAATAACAAGCATGGCCCACACAGCACTGCATCATAATGCTTTGTTTGTTTGTTTGGATTCCCCCCCATTGAAACGGCACAGCAGCCAGAACAGTCCACCTGGGAAATCAGGCAAGCTGGGAACATTATAATGCCTGACATGAAACTGGCAGCCAAAGGAATGGAATTTTCTCTGAGATGTCTTGGAGGACGGGGTCTGTGTGTGTGTGTGTGTGTGTATGTGTGCACAGTCTACAAGAGCGGGCCAGCCTGGCTTACTGGCACACAGGCTGAGCACACCAGCAGCAGTGGCAGCATAATTTAGGAGCTGGAGGAGGAGTGGGGTTTGCCATGGGGACGTGGACGAGAGTCTTGAGTCCTGATTGGCTTGCAGGTTTTTCGTGTGTGGTGATGGTTTACTTTACAAAACAAACAAGCCGTAAGCTAGTAACACGAGAACTGGTGCTGGGAACACCGCCAGCTGCCTTACATTCCATGCACAGACCATTCAAATACCAGGGAGAATCACACCACAAGCTCATACAAACACACACACAAAGGCACAGGCACAGGCGCACACACACACACACACAGGCACAGGCACAGGCACAGGCACACACAAACACACTTTGCTCTCTGCTTAGCACGATTTATGTTTTTTCTCTCAGTTTCCCGGTCTCACTATCTTTTTTATCTGGCTGCTTTAAAGGCTCTTCTCACTGCACATCCTGTATCTCTATTTGCCGTCGATCATGCACCTTCTCCCTCCTCTCTTTTCTCCCTCCTCTCTTTTCTCCCTCCTCTCTTTGTGTCCCGGCTTCGTCCCGCTGCACTCCGTGGTGAATAATGTGTGCATTATGCCCTGGCTGAGTGGTGCAATGGGAGCAGATAGATCTCATTCCTCATAAAGAGCTGCACACACAGTCTGAGGCTTGTTCCACCTGGAACAAGACATGGCGGCTGGGCATGTCGAGCTCTGTAGAGGTCAGTCCATTAGCTCAGAGAGACACTAAATCACCCGGGTGACTCACCTACAGTCAGCACGGCCTCTGCCCGTACCGAGCCCAGCCGGTTGGAGGCTTCACAGGAGTACGTCCCTGCGTGGGCCTCCGAGGCCGCCTGGATGTGGAGAGTGCTGCTCCCCGGCCGGGACATGACGAGATGGGGAGGACCGTCGCCAGGTGCCTTGGCCGTGGCCGGCTGTGGCAGAAGCAGAAGCAGAAGGGTGGGGTCCGTGGCAATGGGACCAGCAGCGTTATGCCAGCGGATGACGGGCAGGGGCTGACCGCTGGCGTTACAGTGAAGAGTCACGGAACCACCCTCCAGAACTGTGGTGCTCATAGGAGCAGTCAGGATAACAGGCGGAGAAATCGGACCTGGAGCAACATGGAAAACAAAGTATACACAGACGTAATTAGATTACGTTGTCTAGGGAACAGGGGGCAGGGGGAGACTTGTGCTGTCCACGGAGCTGTGTAAGCTGGCCATATCTGATTCACTTTACATCTCCAGACCCTAAAGTGCAGTTCTCCACCTCCCCTATCAAACACATATATGACGCTTCAGGATAAACACCAATGCTCTTCACTGACCTGCATTTCATCAGAGCAAAAGAAAAAAAAAATCTCTCTCGCCTTGATGGGGAAAAAAGGCACAACCCACACAATGTTTTTTTTTCTTTAACGTGAGGCCAGTGTATCTATTCCTTCATTAATCATGCAGGGGTTGATGGGATAGGGGCCTGCCAAGCAGCTGCAGCAGTGCACCATGCTGAGAGTGCAGGGTGCAGGGAGGTGAGTGTGTGTTCATAAATAAAAGGCGGGCTGTGTATGATGTTGACAGCCGGGTGGTCTGGTCCTCGTCATAACCCTCTACAGCAACTCCTTACATTCCACTGTCTGGGGGCTTATCCCTGACGGACTGCACAAAGCTCACACTCATGGTGCTGCTTGTGCAAGCTGACCTTCTGAGCGGCCGTCTTCTCCTGAGCTCCGTTTCCCCCTCTACCTCACGTCTCTCCACAAACATTTCTCTTCTGTCTCTTCTGTACAATGCCATCGGCCCTCTCTCTGTCTGCTCTACTTTCCTCAGAACGCATCTGTTTTCTTCTTCACTTTAAGAAACAGGAAATGGCCTGTCTTTATGAGAGAACTGACCTCATCTGTTCTGTCAGGTTGTAAATGCTGTCATACTTTAACCATTCTCTACACTGAGTAACTGAGACTGGACCAACCTGATTGGACAGTGAGTCTGCCACTAGACTGCTCCGAGCCAATCCCATTGTCCAGCAGGCACTGGTACATGCCCTGATCGTGCTGTCGGACGGAGGATATGACGAGAGAAGAGCTGGACATGTATAGGCGTGGTGAGGGGCTGATCGGGTTGGAGTTGAAAAGCCAGGTGACGTTGGGGGAAGGATTTCCCTTCACTTGACAGGTAAATTGCACAGAAGAGTTGAGAGGTGACACCTTGTCAGTCAATCCAGCAACTAGTGATGAAGTCTCTGAAAGGCACAAAAAGAAGACTTTTTATTATTTCATTTTTGGCTAGAACATTCTATTCTATTACACTGATATTTGCAGTGTATCATCCATATAGAACTATGGTTTCAATGTATATCCATAGGAGATTCCAATCCTTGAAGAATGTAGGTTAAAGTAAAATAAGGAAATCTTCATTAATGCTTTCACAACTGTGCACTGGACTTACCAAACACATTCACAGTATAGTTGGCACTGGCCACAGTGCCTCTGTTAGTCTGCAGTGAGCAGTGGTAAGTCCCACTGTCAGCAGATGTCACGTCAGTCAGCACCAGGTTACTATATAAGAGTCTTCTCCTTGAACCCAGTGACACTTCCTTCCCATCCTGAGTCCACTTGACAGCAGATGATGGATTCCCAGACAGGACACATTCCAAGGTGAGGGACTTGGACTGTTCCACGGACACGTTGAGAGGGGAGGTGGGATAGATGACAGTTACAGGAGCAGGTTCATCTGGATGAGGTTCGTGGAGACGGATTAGTGTTCCATATAAATACATCATATCATAATCCAGCAGTTAATCAAAAAATTTTAAGAACTAGTCATTTATCACAACATTTCCCCTCACCTCTCACCACCACTTTAGTACCATGAGACTCAACCCTGGTTTCCTTGGTGATGGGGTTGAAGGCACCACACTTGTACATGCCCTGGTGCTCAGGGGTAATACTGACAATCTGAAGGTTTCCAGATGGAAGGAGTAAATACTCATCTGCAAAATATGAATAAAAAAGTAAAACACAAGAGATGTGCATAAGTATGTGAGTGTGAGTTTGAGACAGAGAGAGAGAGAGTGTGTGTGTGTGTGTGTGTGTGTGTGAGAGAGAGAGAGAGAGAAAGCGAGACAGAGAGTGTGCTGTATGTGAGAGAAAGAGAAAGAGAGAGAGAGAGAGAGAGAGTATGTGTATGTGTATGTGTGTGTGTGTGTGTGTGTGTGTGTGTGTGTGTGTGTGTGTGTGTGTGTGTGTGTGTGTGTGTGTGTGTGTGTGTGTGTTGTGTCCTTACCAGTGGACTCCTCCAGCCACTTCCCTCTGACGCGGTAGCGTGGCAGGGCTGGGGGGTTGCTGGAAGGCAGCTGGCACTCAATCAGAGCCGTGCTGCCCGCCGTCACATGCAGCGAGCGCCGCTGAGTGTGGCCAAACTCCTCAATGTCTGTCCCAAACACAAACACACACGTGCACACACCAGTGAGGACAGTACACACACTCAGTATGGAGCTGCTGGAGGGCTGTGTGGCGACTGTCACCCTCCGCTCAGCCTTGGAACAACTCAGCACAGGAAGGCCCCGGCATCATTAAGGATACTGCTAAAGTGGTGTTTGGAAGAGTGCCAGGGGGGGATAAAACAACTACTGCTTCCTGCACACACACACACACACACACACACCTCCCTCACCCCAGCACTTTAGCAGGCTAAGCCACCCTTACAAGGTGTTACAGACAGGAAATGCAGCGCTAGTGTTCTCAAAGAGACGTGTCCGTCCATTCTCCCCTCATCACTTTGAAATGGGTTTTGGAAACATGTGGTTTAGAAATTAGCGTTTGTATTTCATGCTCTGAGTGAACACCTGTTTTCATTTCTTCTTATCACACAGTGAATCACAAAGAGTTTTTTTCTTCTCAAAATACTGAAAGTAGTTTCACCCAGAAGACATCTTTGATATTCTGTCCTTTAATGTGACGAGTTCTTGAAACAAGTACATTGACGCAAAACAAGTGCAATGCATGATATCAGGGAGCTCTTTAAAACATGGGGATGTTTAGTTTAAAAACATTACTTGATATATAGTATAACAATGATGCCAGTCACTCATGTGTCAAGTTAGCTGGCAACTCTTGAACCTCTATAAAGTGCTGCAAGTGTATTTGTGGGCATACCTGCTATCTCCACATGTGCATAGCGGCTGATAATGACCCCGGCATCAGACTGGGCCAGGCACTGGTAGGAGCCCTGGTGCTCAGGCTGCAGAGAGGGCAGGAAGAGCGAGCCGTGCTGGAGCTCCACACCCCCGAGGGCTCCCAGCTCCAGTGGCTGCCCAGCGAAGAGCCACCACACGCGGGCAGAGGCCGGCCTCACCGAGCAGTTCAGCTGGACCGCAGTGCCCTGCTTCTGCACCACTGACGTGGGCTCCGAGATGAAGGACAGAGAGGAAGAATCTGACAGAGAGAGAGAGAGACAGACAGAGAGAGAGTGAGAAATTCGTTCTGACTGTGCATGAGTTGTGTGATGTGGACGAGGCGGTGGGAGTGGAGGTGGACTTACAAGCACAGCTGATGAGCAGGGCCTGGCTGAGACAGAGCACTGTGGGCAGCACCCTCAGGCCACTGGCCATGATGCCCCCTCACCTCCACCGGCCGCACAGGACCACACGCCGTCAGTGGACACACTGAGCCTGCAGCAGACAAATAAACAAACCACAACAACGTCAATCTTCCACTCACAAAACAATGGCCTTGGAACAATGTCTTTAAGAGTCAACAGGATAACAAGAGACATATTCGACATGAAATGAACAGGCATAATATAGTCATGAAGTCTAGGATGTAAAAGTCATGTGTGCAAGTACATGGGGGATCCTCTGCTGGGTTCCTCCACCATAGCTGGCTGACGCTCCCACTCTCACAAGTCAGCCCACCACCCAGGGACCGTGGCTTGGGGGCGCTAATCCCAGACAGCGCTCACAATAATCTTCATGACACATTGCCTTATACCTCCACTGATCTCACCAAGGCAGCCCCCATCTCCCCCTAAATCTCTTAGCCTGACCCTGTCCAGTGTCCCACTGAGTCTCCATGGAGCCTGGAATTCTGTAACCCCCAGACGCTGGCTTGCTTGAGGAGACACTGTCCCTCGTGCTCTTAATATCACTCTCCTTCACAGTGGGTTGCCTCATGAAGACCAGCAGCAGACAGCACAGGCTCACACAACCGGACAAATGTAGTGTATCAAAACGAACAGAGAGAGAAAAGAGAGAGAGGAGAGTGGAAAGAGCATAATTAGGAGCATTCCTGTTCCTCTTTTGAACCCGTCTTTTTTAAAGCCACCTCCATTCCTGCTCCTCCCTCTCCAGCACCCCTCCTCCTCCTTCTCCTCCTTTCTTTGAGGTAATCCGGAGGAGCTTTGATCAGGGCTTCTCTGGTGTGTGAGCTCGGCTGGAGCGGGAGGCCGGGGGCACAAAGGTTGTCCAGCTGCGATATTCACACAACAGCGGCCATGGAGCTCATGCTACAGCCATGACAGGCTCACAGCACGGCCAGCCGAGCTGCCCTATTGCAGGGCCAACCCCACCAGCAGAGCTGCCCTATTGCAGGGCCGACCCCACCAGCCGAGCTGCCCTAATGCAGGGCCGACGCCACCAGCCGAGCTGCCCCAGCTCAGTCTCAACTGCGCTCCATCATTGGGCCAGTTCCTACTGGAAAGCTACTGTCCCACACCCTTAGGAACTGGCCCAATGAGGACCACATAGAAACTACACCCATTTAGACACAGCCGCAGAGCATAGTTCATGCAAGCACATCATCATGTTAGTGAACTATGTCAAAGCGACTGAATGGCCCGACTTCAACCATGCATTATCACATATGAGCGCAGTTTTATGAATGGCTGTGAAAAACACTACAGAGGAAGCAATGAAACGGGACAGGCTAACAGCTAGTTGCCTGTTTATGTCATATGCTTAAAAACAAGTGTAAACACTTGTGTCCCTGCTGTAACTCAACTGAGGCTTCCATCTCAGAGATACAATGAACGCACTGTTCACTCCTAATTGCCACTTACACAGCTAGACACTGCCATGATTGTTCATTAACTCTTACCCTTACTCTCGTCTTCCCAACTTCTTCCACTGATATTAAATCTAAGTTGCTGTTGACAGGGTCACTCAATAGCTGAGTCACTCTTTAGTTCACACTTCCAACTGCACTATAATTTAGACTGTATTTTATTTATTGCACTACCAGGAATCCACAAGGACTTGAGGCAATCATGCAACTTCCATGCTTTCCCAGTAGAGTATTTAATTCTGCATTGTGATTGGCCAATTGATTCCTGCAGACAGGGTAGGGATTGCCATATTATTGTGTCAGAGAGAAGCCTGCCTTTATTAAGGCACAGTAGGCTTGGGTTCATGTTCAGCTGTCTGAGCTAAACAAGCCTGTAAACATGCTGAGGGCAAGCTGATCACACAGAGTTGACCATGAAGGCTATTCACCCAACTATAATGTATTATTCAAATAAAACAAACAAATCCTTCAGATTTGTCCTTCGCAAAAATGCCTATGATCCTTCACTCTGGGTAACAGGAGATCATTAATAGAAGGATAGAAGGAGTCAGTGACAACACAGAGAATACAATGTGGTTTAAGTCTTATGAATACACACAGCCACACTCTAAAACAGACATGTGTGCACACACACACACACACACACACACACACACACACACACACACACACACACACTTCCCTTTCTCAAAGCAGTATCTGAGGAAAAGTGAAGGAAGCTCAGGAAATAACAAACTCTCTAGGGCTCCCCCCTCACTGCAGAGGTCAAGGATCAGAGAGGAGCAGGGAGTGAGTGAGTGTCTGTTAGCACAAGGACACAGCCCAGAGCTGCTCCCAGGGAGCAGCCGTGTCAGTCAATCCATCTGACTCCCTTCCTCTCCTCTCCTCTGCTGGAGGCACTCAGCTCACCATTTGGTCCACCCCTGTTCCTGTTTGGCCCCACATTTTTTACATAAACCCACAAATCCCATCAAAGAAACCAAAATTCAGCCGTGGGTCTGCATGTGTCCGTGACGTATGAGCAGATAGTGTGTGTGCGTGTGTGTGTGTTTTCTGGGGCCAGTGATTCTCTCCCATCTGCACGTCCCAACAGGTACTCTTTGCTGCCCCCCATGCCATCCTCTTACCAGAATAATGACATATAATTACAATAATACCAACAGTGTCTCATGACACACACACACACACACACACACACACACACACACACACACACACACACACACACACACACACACACACACACACACACAATAGGGAAAGTGTGCTAGCTAGAGTTAGCAGGAGAAACCTAATCAGAGGAGCAGCACCTTTTGTGTTCCACATTTTTAACTTGTTCTCTTGTTTGCACCGCTGCATACGCGTGAAGAGCTTCCCTATCAGCCTCAGCAATCTGGCAGAACGAGGAAACAGAGGGGGCATCATTCCTGCCTCTTATCTCTCCACCTTTCTTCTGACATCCGCCAGCATACACAGGGCCCTGGGCAGACAGATACTGCCAGGATATCTTGTATCCCCTCATCAGAGAAAGCCAACCAGGACACTTGGCTGCAGGGGGGACAGAGAGCCCGAGGGAGCCGTGGCGCGAGCAGGGCTCAGACATGTCTCGTCACAGCTACGACAGCAGACGGTGGAGACGGAGCACCCCACTGGAGAGACCCGTCTCCCTCAGCAACAGATCTAAAGATAGGGGCAGCATGATCTGAAAGTTACCTGCACCCACCTTCTGTAATGGAGGACAGTTGTAAAGTTGTTCAAATATTCTGTCTGTTTCTATGATTGCAGCTCATAGTTCATACTGCAATACTTATGTCTAAGATCCTCCCATTAATAAGCAATTGCTTAAAGAAAGCCAGTGACATGAAATATTAAATTCTCAAATATGTTCACTTCGGTCACTTTCACCGATGAGCTCCATAAGCCTAAGAAATGAACATCTGCAATCCCAGTATTGCACTGAAATGAAAGGCTCATAAATGTCAACTTAAAAGTTAAAGTAAAAAATATCTGAGAGCTGAAAAAGCAGGATATCAATATTTAGATAAATTGACTGGAAATCAAATTAAGGGGGTAACTGCATTTGTTAATCACACACTTGTTGGTAGTTGTAAGAAAGCAGTCAGCAAATTCATGAGATGGGCAACTGAGAGGCTCCACAAGAAGCTACAGAATGACTTCGGGGACCCCTTGTAATCAAGTCATAAATATGGCCAGCACAATAAGGTCACATGACTGTGGTGGATGAATGGAGCACAGCAGCATCCCTATCAACGTCATGCTGGGCCGCTCAAAGCTGGTGTCACAGATTGAGGCGCTTTGGTGAATGGGGCAAATAAACTTTGTAGCGGAGAGGGAAAAGCTGTAAGATGAGAGCACCTGCATGTCTCTTCAGACCCTCTCCACCGCCAGCTCCCCCCTTCACCCTGTCCAACTGGGTAAACACACACAAAGGCAACACAAGAGCACATCACCAACCCCTGAGGGCTGACAATGAACAGGTCACAACTGGTGCCGTGAAAAGATAGTCAGATAGGGAGAGACACAGAATGAGATAGGTGATAGTCTACAATTGCATATTTCCCTGAGACTTCATACATTTTGAGCTATATCACAATTTAATATCGTAGACTGGGGCTTAATTTCCATTGTCACACATCTGCAAATTATAGCTGATATCCATACGCTCCACAGAGGGCAATAGATTACTTCATGATTCCTCAGCAGTTTCTGAAACAGAGTGAAACTGTAACAGGACAATTAGTCAGAGCTAGAAGTTCTTTGTGAATGAAACCAGAGGAGCAGAAGACAAAGAGTGTGAGTGTGTGTGATGGTCTACTGTGACCTGTGTGCCGAGAGTGATTCACAAAGCTATACCCCAAACCTGTCTGCACTCGCCCATCTTTTCACTGACAGAGGATCTTTTACACAAACATTCCTCAGAGTCTCCACCAGGTGATGAGAGAGCAAGAGAGGGCAGAGAGAGACACAGTGAGAGTGAGCAAAGGGGAACAAGAACCGGAAAGAAAACAAGAAATGGAGAAAAGAAAAGTGATTAAAAGTAAGCAAGAATACCCTAACTAAGTCACACAAAGTGGCACAGAGGACTGTCTTGGCAGAAATGGCAGAGAGTGATAGCTAGACTGATCATAAGAAAAGGAAAGTTGGATAGGAATGATTCATGTGGGAGTACAATGCAAAATCTCACCTTAACCTTAACTGTGAAAAGAAACTGAATTCAATACTGTACAAAGGCATGGAATTGGGTAAATGTGTTTTGTGAACACAAGAAAACAAGCAGAGCACAAAGCACAGAACACATATAGGCCCAACCTGTGCTTCAGTGTAGCTGCAGCATGCATAATTGCAACATAATGGTTCTCACTAGTTGTGATGTAGAAACATCTTTGACCATTTGCTGAAGTGAAATCATAGTGGCATAGTTTTCAGAGATGCATCTTCTATACACTGATGATAAATCCATACATATTTTTTTTGTTTTAATATGCTGCAAATATCCCTGTCTGTTCATCTGAGAACAATTTAATTTGAGGCCAAAAAAAGCTGCCCCCAGAGGCAGCTCACACCAGGCAGACTCATGTTGATGGTCTGAATGGGGCTGTAATTGGCTTCCACAGGACTGTGAGAGCAAGACACAGAGGCCAGCAGGGGCATCCTGTGGCAGACTAATGAGTGGAAACACTGGGATAGAGCAGCGTTTCACTGATTATAGAGAGCCATTGTTAAGAAAGAGGGGAAAAAAGAGTACCATATGAGTCCAAAGTCAGAGAAAAAGAGAAAGAGAGAATGATAGACCTGATTTAAAACACATTGTGGGGCTTAAAGCAGAGGCAGAGAGAGGGAGAGGGGGGGAGAGAGAGAGAGAGGGACAAATTTCAGGAAGAAAGACAAAGGAATAAGAGATTTCTTTTACTGCATAATAGGCATTGTTCACTGAGACACTTGAGGTACACTTCGTTTAAAAAAAAAAAAAAAAACATACAATCATATAATCACACTAAAACGCACATCTACTGATGTGTGTAATGAATAAGCATTTTTCTTTCTTTAATACTCAATTGAACTCAGATGAGAGAGAAAGGACCAAGACAGAATGTGTGGAGATATTACATATTCAGGGAGGTTTCAAAAACAACCAAAAGTCCTTCTTGTTGACAGGAATTCCAACCGTCTATAAGGTGTGGGGCTATGGTGCTACCTAGGACCTGTTGTTGTGACATATGTGTATGTTTATGTGTATGTGGTTGTGCACATATTTCTATTCTAGAACAACTCCCACGGCCTTATTGAGAGCAACACGGTAAAGGCCTGGTGCAAGAACGGGGGGTTGGGCATTCAAGAAGGGGTCATCACAGCAAAGGAATGAGACGAGAAGCTGAGAGGCCTCAGGGATCAGACAGTCCCATCCCACAATGCGTTGTTTACCAAGGACACACAGCAAGCCCTCAACCCCCCACTCCCATTCCACTACTCCAGCGAGCAAAACCCTGACCTGGGGAGCAGTGAGACAGCTCTAATTCCAGCCCCTGGGGCGCTCGGGCAAGTACATTACTGGAGCGAGTATGAGAGACTGGAGGGGTGGGGGCACTGGCTCCACTCATGATAAAAAAAAAAACATCTTAATTGGAGATTGTTCTACAAATGGCTGTTTCATTCTTAGGAATCTGGGAACGCCACTGCTGGTGGGACAGGAGGTGTGTGTGTGTGTGTGTGTGTGTGTGTGTGTGTGTGTGTGTGTGTGTGTGTGTGCTTGGGGGGGTTGTTTCCCAAGGTTTTCAACAGCAGGATTATCCTCAGGGGAACAAGCCTACAGTCAGTGTCAGACACTTGGAAACAGATCTACGGCTAGTACTGCCACATAAGGCCTCTGAGACTGAGACTTGAGATGACCGTCAGCTTGATTTACTGCACACAGGAACAAGTGAGCCCCGATAAGACCAGAGTCTTATGGTCTTATGGTATCGTGCCTATGCCCTGGCCCTGACTAGGAGACTTCACATCCTCATATCTACCATAGCACAGAGCTAGTTACAAGAGCAGAGACCAGTTACTATAGTGAGCAAACTGACTTCTCATTGAGAAATATGCCCCACTTGTTTAACCAGTGTACTGCAGATAGTATGTTGGTTGATCTTCATCCCACTACCCCATGCTGAGATGTTGAGAATATGTAGTCACAAAAGTCGACTGCAGAAAATAGCACAGACTGAGGACTCACATTACACTGTCTCAACTCACAAAGAGAAAGGAACCAGGCAAACAACAGAAGGGAGAAGGTTCCACTCAAGTCCCAGTCAAGCTACCCTCCATCCATTTAATTTCTCATCACTGGGAACTATCCGGCACATATATTCAGAATGGTCATTAGTGTTAATTAGTAGTCAACAGCTAAATTCACTTGCCTGACGACATATGCTCATTTTTCATGTTTTTTTCTTTTATTCCATTTTCACTCCCTCTTCTGACTAACTGCCACCCCCAAACCCTCCTGGATTCAATCACCTACCCTGACTCCACAGCAACGCTGCAAGACATAAAGACAACAGGGTTTCTGCGCAGTCTCCAGCAGAAAGGTCTCTGGCCTCTGCCCAAAAGCGCTCTCAGGCTAAAACATACATTACATGCTGCCATCTAAAACATCTGCAAATAACAACAGTGTTGGGAGTTCACCAACAGATAAATGCTAAAAATTTAAAGACGGAAAAACACTCAAGAAGACTGTCAGTCTGTTAATACTTTAGCTTTACATATAACAATTCCAGTGGAATAGAGATGAATGAGGACAGACAGATAAAGATGAGTGCCATGGGACGTGTCCAGGTCCATGTTCCATGAGTGGAGAAAACTGGGGTTAAACAAAAACTGTGTGGCCTTTGTGGCCGACATATAGTGTGGCCTTTGTGGCCTTGTTTGCTTCCGAAGAGCAACATTAACAAAACAGAAGATAAACAAATACACACAGGCTCGAAAAAGGCATTTTATAATTACATGTTTTTCAGTATGCGTTGAAAACCTCTAAAACATCCAGCAAACCTCATGCTCCCTTGTATGTACATGTCTGAGGCCATTAGAATAAATATACAGGCAGAACAGCCACTCTGACCAAATCTATTTAGGTTGTCTAAATGTTTATCTCTCTTGCCTTGTAAGTCTGGGACAGAACAGAGGTCTTGTTTTGTAGCACTCCAAGATCACAAAACAAATTGGGTGGTGTGAATTCAACAAACCCTCAGTCTGACTTTCCATTCCTGGCTACTGCTCAAGTCGTTAAACTCCTAAACATGTTCTGGACTCTCAGCGCAGCTCTCAAGGTGTAAGCTTGATCTGGACGATGACACACAGAATCTAACAGTGCTAACGCCACGCCATGGCCCACTGGTTAGCACTCTGGACTTGTTAACGGAGGGTTGCCGGTTTGAGCCCTGACCAGTGGGCCACGGCTGAAGTGCCCTTGAGCAAGGCACCTAATGCCTCACTGCTCCCCGAACGCCGCTGTTGTTGCAGGCAGCTCACTGCGCCGGTATTAGTGTGTGCTTCACCTCACTGTGTGTTCACTGTGTGCTGTGTGTGTTTCGCTAATTCACGGATTGGGTTAAATGCAGAGAACAAATTTCCCTCACGGGATCAAAAATGTATATATACGAAATCTCAGGACAACAGCAAATCAGTGCAATCATGAAACCATCAGGCACTGTGATGCCCTGAAATATGTCCCTGCTACTGCTGATAGCACCAACACATCCACTGAACACTGACTTTCCTCTTTGCCATCAAAGCTTGGATGGTGTGTTTAATTCCTTTCCACATGGTGACCAGTCTGAAAATGAATCACAGACTGAAGTTTGCATTGCTCTGCCCAATCTGACTTTGGACAACTGGAGGTTGTTTTTTTCTTCTTCTTTTAAGCCATCCTTAACTTTGGCGTTAACACATAGCTTCCTTCCCCTAACCCTGCTAACCATGTTGTTAAGTTCAGCGTCCCCTCCCTAGCCTGACCATGCACTGTCTGCTTTATGAAGGCGAGGCTGGTGTGAGGCAAGCATCATCCCACAACTAGAGGCCTTATGGTATTAGTGCTCACTCTGAGGTGGCCCAGTCACTGCAATATCAGAAGAAAAAACACTGCTTCTTCAAATAGGCAGCCCCTTAGGCCAACCAGGCACAGGGAGTGCCAGGCAGCCGCTCCTTCGCGCAGCCTTAATATAGTCCTGGTCTTATCCAAGGGCTTTGGAGCACCACAGTCGCCTGGCTGCAGAGACAACCCGGGGTAGATATGAGTTATGGTTTTCAGCATTTGAAATAGAAACCTGTGGTTATCCAGTTTTTTTTTCCCCTTCGAGCAGAAGTTCTTTGACTTTTGGGAAGGAGCCAAGGCAAGGCACAGGGGTCTAGCAAATTTAGGAGGGTCAGGTTCAGGAAGAGAGAAAGAAATGAATCTTGCAAACAGGAAGACGCTGAGGATGCAAAAATTCAATCCAATGTTCTGTAAGACTCCAGAACATTCCTTTTGCTGTGGGGGCTGTCAGCAAGAGTCCAGTTCACAAGTTCATCCTCAAATCTTCCCTTAATGTCTGTGGATCCGGAGCATTTTGAAAATGCTCGCAAGAGACTTTGCTGAATAATTATCTGATAAGTAGTTGTTTTTGGAACTGGGGGGAGTGAGGCAGTATATATATATATTACCATGTTGCAACTTCCTCAGGAACTGTAATTTCTTTTGTTCCTTTTTTGTTAACGAGGCCAAGTGCAATCAGACTAAGTGCTCTCATAAACTCAAGTCTCACAAGCCAAAAATCACACATGCAGTTAGTTCAGTATACCAATTTTAGTCACTCTTATAGGCCACCTTATCGCCTTCGTGGAGAGCCACAACAAAATGGGAGAGGTATTTTAAAGGTGATGTGAAGTTTCCCTTTACAAAGTTCACTGAGCACTAATGGATTTCACAGCACAGTGAATCGCAGATTAAAAAAAAACTAGAATAAAAAACAGATGCATTGGTGTTCTATCAGACATGCCCTGATATGTGAATCCATATTTGGAATGGAGTCGTGGCCACATCCCGCCTCATGCAGTGGCTCAGCCGAACATCTGTTTCTGCTGCTCCCAAAACTGTTTGTTTGTTTTAACAATTTTACCCTGATGGTTCTCATTTCATTTCTTAATCTCTTGAAAGACTTTATCCTTCCTCAGGTCCCAAAGATTATGAAATTCGACAGACCTGAAGTGAGGCATCTGGTAAAAGGTTTTTGGTGATTCTTTTAAATTTCAGCTTTGATGGCAAAGAACAGGGCATTTACGGCGCAAGTATTCCATCACAATGTTACACGACTCATTGTAAAAATGTATAGGATCTACATACTTAAAAATGAGTGACAACTGTAATTCTGTAAAAATGCCTGTTTGTTGTCATTCTTCCAATTGTAAGGCACTATAGCAAGCTTTCCACAGGAGTTAAGTCAGTTTCTATTTCAAGTCCAAGTGTCTGTGGAACTAACCTGAAGAATAACATTTTCTTCCACTGAATGTGGCGAGCTATATATGCGCATCACATAAAGCATGGGTAGAGTAATATGAAGTCAATGATGAAAAAAAGACAAAGCAAACTATCAGTATGCATACCATGCAGTGACAGAATAATCACTGTCCCTTCGCTGTGTTTGTGGAGTGCCATAAGGTGGTGAGAAATGAAGGAGTTATTCTAATCAACCAGCAGGGAGCACTCCCTTGTACCACGGCTCAAAACTCCCAGCGTCTTCAATCGGCCCATCTTTCCCATCCACCCCCTTCTCCTAGCTGCTGGGCACTGTCAATCAACACCAGAGCTCCTTAAAGCATGTTGGTACTTTGGCAACTGGCCGCAAACTCTCATTTGTTCATTGAATACCTCCAGGAGCTCTGGAGTTGTCGACTCACCCTGACAAATGAGAGCTGCGCTTAGAGAACCAAAACCAATTATTTTGGGTGGTGAACATATACTGTGCAGGGCCACAACCGTGCTAAAATGCAGCATGTGGATTATCATGTTTTTGGGCAGTTCTCATGGTATAGACTGCACTTGTGACTTCAACAGTCAAGATGAATGAACACACAAAGAGGTTTGTGTCTCCACAAATAATATCACTTGTGGAACAGCATGGCAGCAGGGCCGAAGTAGACAGCTCTTGATCACAGCAATATGGCAGAGCCATTGTGCCAAATAGAAGTGTCCCACTACGACCATACAAGCGCTCCATAATAATACATATATGCAGATGGAGGAAGTGTTTTCAATTCAGGAAGTTCCTCTCACTCTCCCTTTCCCATTTATGACTCAGTATTTTCAGAAGGTCGTTCATGGCCAGCAGCTGATCCTTTATTGCAAAAATACTTAAGATCACAGCCCAAACTCAAATAAACAACCAAACCACACAGTGATTTAGCTGTTAAAATTCACTTTCATCCCTTTTGGGCCAGAGAGAGGATTTAGCTGCCTAACATCTGTGTGGCAAAGGAGTCAGGCCAAGTAGGACTCCCAAAATACACTGTGGGGTGAGCCCAGATTCCCTCTTCTTTGCCCACGAGGACACACCCGCTGCCGTTCAAACACACTTTTTTTACACACAGGCATCACTCTGGTCCCATACATTTACATACAGTCCTGCCCACTACTAAGACACCCTAGCTTCAATAACAAGCACAGAGAAGATCCACCGGATTAGCCCTCAGCACCTCATAAACACAGTGAAGAGGGAAGGACTATTTCTGAATTGGCTGCATTAATGCCCGTTTCTCTTCCCAGGTTAGGAGGTGGAACTATAATAGTGAAATGAAGAAAATCATGTCTGCATGGACTTGTACCATTACACATGCTTACATTCAAATTGGCCACTTAACATACCTCTACAACAGGCACATGTGTCTATCATTAGCCTACACGCCCTAATCGGCCAAACATTCTGGCACACTTAATGTCACAGGACTGTGTTTAGACCTCGTCTGTAGAGGTACTGGTATGCTAATGATTTATTCTAAAAGTAAGTCTCATTTTTATAAAGTAACCCTTTCAAAATGACGGAGTCCACTTTTAGAATCTCAGTTTTAGCTTTTTTTATATTTTCTATTGTTACAAATATTAAATTAATTTCTGCAAAATGATGTGTCTTGATTCAATGAAACTTAATCTGCTTTAGACTTATCATAACTTCCATCCCAGCCCCAGCCCCACCTTCCCCCTGCACAGATGAAACAATGCTTTAGAAGCTGTTTGAACTTGAAAGTGTTTTACTTCTAGGCACCCATCTGTGTCTCAAGAGTTTGACATCGTGGAGTTTGGAACAGATTTTCAGAACTATTCCCCCATAATGTATGTTCTTCCAATTTCTGAGGGCATAAATCTACACAAAGACTGACTCTGATTTACTCTCAAAGATTTACTCGTGGTTCCCCACAGAGAGGATCATTGGTAGTATAAATGTTCAGGCCTTTATTTGACTTCCTCCAAAACATTCCTTTCAATATCAAGTACTGTATGTCCTCGTTAATATTATTCAAACTCAAAAACTCTATACATCTGAATGTTATTGCTTTCCATATTATTTGCATTACTCATAAAATAATGATAATAATAACACTGGTTATTATCAATATTATCATTATTGCTGTTTTGATGTTAAAAACTGTAAAAAACAAAACTGTATTTAGGATTACAGCATATTAATATATCAAAGATGAACATTAATATGATACAAAAGGGCAATGATGAAATAAAAACTGCATTATATCACAGGTGACAAAAAAAATATTTGTTGTGTCGTTCAAATTATTTGTAAAATCTGTAAGAACTTCATTCCATTAGTTTTGTGGAATACTGGTATTAACAACCACTTTCCAAAATAGGCTATTGTACAATTCCCTATAGAGAATTGAAGAAAACATACATATTCAACACATACGTACAAATATAATAAATTTGGCACATTCTATTATTAACTATCAATTAACGACAGTATTCTCTTTAGGCGACTTTCACCTGAAAAAGTCCAGGGGAGATTTTCAAGTGAAAGTCACCTCAAACTTAACAGGTGGGACAGTATGCTGCATGATGCTGACATTTCTGATTTGACAGAAATGAGAGACAAGATGAATAGCTTTCCATGATCTCCTCATCCAATTGTTCCCCTCTTTCATTCTGATGACACAGTTCCTGAATTTTATTTTTAACCAGCGAGGACTCACTGATGTAAATTTACAATGATGCTTACTATCAGGACATGCAATACAAATGAATCAATTGTCTACTAATGTGTTGACAACAGATGACACATCTGACCTGACTTTAAAATAAAAAAGAGGCACCAAATCACCACACACAAGTAGGTCTGACTGTTTGCCGTGGGTACACATACTATACATGTGTATAGTGTATTATGTAGCCTACTAACGCTGTTTGCTTCCCATAGTGTTACAAGTAGAGTCAAGTGAAATTTTTTGGCAGAATCATCATATATCTCACATTTTTATTCAATTTGTAAATTGTATACAGGTCCATACTAGTTAGATGTCTAGTTTTTGGTATATCCCAAAGCACATCTCTATACAAAGATATAATATGTTGAAATATTACACTGTGAAATCCATGCATTCGTGTTTTTTTGTTGTTGAAAGTACCCAAGTGCTTTCAGAAGTACTCTAAAAGGTAGGCTACTATAAGAAATTAAAGTTTCCAACTATTACTACATGTCTTAAGAGTATTCAAGGCCTCGTGAACAGCTCTAGGTGAACAGGCTTGAAATTGTGGACAGTCAAGGCTTTAATATTTCGAAGGACTATTGCAGCCCTAGTAATGTCCGTGGGCGCCCCCATCTCAACTACAGAAAAAGGCAGTCGAAACCCTCGTGGTAAGTTTTAACCCGAAAACAGTTCATTGAATTGCAAAATATATCGAATCACTGTGAGAATTTTAACATTATACAACTAAAAAGTAATTTAATGATTGTCAACCATACTGCAAGTTAGTCTTTTCCCCAAAACAACCCCTTCAACCACTTTCCTCAAACTCAAGCGCCGGGACTTCTGCGAACTCAGTAAAAACAGTACTATAACCACCGCATCCCCCGAGTAGCCTATTCCTTACCTTTTGCAGGAGGATATACGTTGCGGGAATCTGGATAAACTAGCAGAGAAGCGCATTCTTATGGCAGAAAATCCGAACTGGGCCCTCCATTAGATACGGGCGCAAAGTGCAGAGCAATTGGAGGAGAAAAATAAAACCGAAAAGAAACTTTTCGCTGCTTCGGCTCTTCAAAACTGAGGTGACTGAAAAATGCTTGACGCAATACAAACAAGCGAAAACGTTTATCTTGTATTCCGGACACTACTCTTGGAAAGTTACGCGCTCTATGTGTACCTCTCGGTCCTTTCCCTGCTCGCTCTGCCTTTCACTACAACTGTCTTTTTCCACAGACACATCCGTGAAACCAGTATCGAATTGCTCAGCAAATCATAGCAGCGGTTCGTAGCCTGATCGTCAAACCAGGAATGTTCCAGCCCCAAAGCCCAATCCGTTGGATGCGTAGTGGGTTAGGCAGAGGAGGAGGGGTAGTGGTGTTGCATTTGTGTTAACAAGCTTCTCCACCAAACAAAACGCTTATGTTGACCTCTCTGAAAGTGTGACATTGCTTCTCATAAGTATCCTATTCCTTAATATTAGAAAATGTAATAGTCTAGTGGTAGCATAGTTTCTCTATAATTCAGTAAAAATATTTTAATGACTTTTTGTCAGCTATTTTGGAATTAAAATAAACGTAGGTTATGTGTAAACTTTACAAATGTAATTAAACCGTTATCCTGGTGTTACTAATTATCTTCTTACTTCACTAAAGAGGGATGGTTTCTTATGTGTTTTGTGTTTTAAATTTCCCCTGGGAATCAATAAAGTATCTATCTATCTATCTATCTATCTATCTATCTAATACGTGAATGCTACCCCTTTATTGGGAAGTTGATTAACTTTTGGCCTCTGATTTATGAACACCTAAAAAACAACAATGCCGGCCACAACACACAATAACTCAGATATATTACTTTCAAAATAACAAATGATCATTTGCACCTGGCAACCCATGTCACAAGTCCCAATAAGTCCCAGTGTATGTGTGTGAGTGTGTGTGTCCCTTTACTCACACAGACAAGAGAGATAAAAGTATGAGAAACAGTCATCTGCTAAGGGCATATGTAGCTATGGCAGTCACCACTCCCGGAAATCATTTGCCTAAGTCTAACGGACTTTGGGCCCAAAATGGTTCAAGCAGGTGCTACTCAGTATTTGACTGCCAAACACTGAGTACTCTGTGTCTTCTAAGCAAACCTAGTTTCACTGGTCGCACCAAGCCTTAGGATCATTAACATGTTTTGAACATCAAGTTCAAAAGTCTGGAGTCATGCAAAATTCTGACAGAAATCATAGCCTTATCAGAAATCATCACCAATACGATAATAATGTCAAAGTATTGTTTTTATTTCAATATTTGTTCTATTCATCCATTTTATATTCATCAAAGGATCCTTCATTGGCTGCCACAGTCACAGCTTTCCAGACCTTTGTCTTGTGTTGAAAATATTCAGTGCAAATGTCAGTCTGTGCCTTCTGTAGGTGTGCTTGGCTTGTAGCACATTTTTCTGACCTTTCAACGAAGCACTCCCCACAGGGTCTCAAAAATGGTCAGATCTGGTGATTTTGCAGACATTAGGCCATCTGTGTTCTCGCTTCATCTTTTCTTCTTTTAACCAGTTAAAAACACTTACCGCAAGGCATGACAAGTTGGTAGCCTTTATGGTTCTTAAGGTATATGGTTCATGGTTCAACATTTCGACCCCCATAATGACCCTGATAAAGGCATGAAGTGCTGAAACATAAAGGTCAAATAAAATGCATCAGAGTTTGAGTGTGCGAGGAAAGTTTTTTTTCCCTTGTATTAACTCTTAATACACAATTTGAAATGGTTTAAAGTAATCTTCAACCATCTGCTATATGCCTCACCTATGATTGCCTCTTTGATTCAAATACCTCATATTAAACTCATTCATCCATAATGCTTATTTGTGGTCATCCACAGTTCAATGTCTGTGTTATTTTGACTCAGTTATCCCCTTTTTGTCAAGAATATTTTGAAAACAATATTTAAGAATGCAGTCGACTGAAGACCTATACTTGATTTACGTGTCATAATGTGAATATAAATATGTCTTTATCTCTATATCATTTAGGGTAAGCATTAATTAAGGAAAAGAAGAAAAGAGACTATCATTATGACACAAACTTCATGAGCTGAAATGGGGCTTTGTAGTTTTGTATGAAAAGCTTATTATCAAACAGCAACATTCATTTGCAACACAGCAATTTGCAACATTAGAAATGTTCTGGCTTTATGCTTAAGCTGTTTAATGCCACGACAGTGAAAGAGACTATCAGCCTCTATGAAAACCCTTTCTGGAGAATTGTAAAAGTTTGAGCACAAGTATCTCCTGTATATGAGTGTATGTCTATATTTCTCAAACTCTGACAGATAAAAGACTAAACAAAGTCACAGACTGTCATTAGTTAGTCAGATGACTTGAATAAAAAATAAAATGTGTTGCAAAAAAATGTTCACATGCTTTTATGTAGCATTTTTCGTCATCTCTGTATCTCATACTCTCTCGAGCTCTAGGACACTGGCTTAAAGTTGGGGAAGTTGTATGAGGAGCCGAAAGTTGTGATTGGACACAGTCACATCTGAAAGGCTATGAGGTCTGTCCACGGGGAGCAGAGGTCTCCACACAAAGGCCGCATGAGGGGGTTAGGGGCAGCAGAGGGGCTGTGTGAGGGGGCTGAGGCCATGCTGGGAACTGAAGCTGACAGCACAGACACTTCTGCTCTCTCGGAGCACTGCTGTCTCGGGGACCCCTGGGGTGGCAACTCACATAGCTGTGCAGAGCTGCCAGTTCAAGCCACTGGGAGAAGTGTTCGAGTCGCCGCTAGCACAAACCAACAGTGTTGCCAATGGGCCCTACTCAGATCGTTATCACAGCCATAAAAAGTGCTGCAAAGATATTCAGAGCATGCTGTGGTTTCCCCAGAAAGTCTTAGTTAGCTCATAAAGACAAGGTGCAAATTAACATGTGTTACTTAGAGTTAGGTCTATTGATTCCTGTTATCATGCTGTTCGACAAGCAACTTCTTCTCTGACCTCCATACATGCCATAGACTATGAGAATAGATTTTCTAAAAGAGCTCTTCTAAATCAATTTCTCCTCTAGACATTAAACTGACCTAAAAAGAATGTGTATTGTGCATCCATTTCACTATGTATTGTTCTTTCAGGGTATTTACCATGGTCCTTCGACTGATCAGCCAGAGGCCTTTGTCAACAGTGTGTTTACAACCTGCAAAATCAAGCACATTACTGTTTACCCTGTCAGCAGGGGCCTGCTGAGCTCAGTAATCAAAGACTCATTTCAGAGAGCTGGAATGCCATTGCTGTGTTAAAGGCATTCTAGGCTTGGCCTGATGTGAGTGAGTTACCTTTAAATCAAGCCTCTTGAAGAACCTTTGACCCCCAGCTAAGAATTTCCACATGCAGAAATTACCCAGCGAAACAGTATGAACTGTGGATTATACTTGATTTATCAGGTAGATAGAATCTGAAATTGTGCAGTAAGCCTGACACTTATTTGAAGCTCTGTCTCAATTCATCTGTGAGTTTTTCCCCAAGACTATGCTCATGGGAATTTTACCTTTATGTTGGACATGTTCTTTTTTTTGCATTTCTACATAAACATACATACCTTGATCTTTGTTATTTGTACAGACATAGCCACATGTCAGTGAGAATGTGAATACACACATTTGGTTTGTATGTATATATGTCTGCATGTATGTTTTTGTAAGGATTACCACTGATGTTAAACACATTTTGCAATAGTGGACTTGCAGTAAATAATGACCACAGAAGTGCTCTGCATTTTACTACAAGAACGTAACAGATCTCCCTCAGGAAGACTATATATCTCCTCCCTCTGACGGATGTGTGTGTATGTGTGTGTGTGTGAGACAGAAAGAGAGAGAGAAAGAGAAAGATACCCCTCCCCATCTGGTTTGTGCATCACTGTGTTGGGATTACATTATCCATCCTGGGCTCTCTGGGAATTTCATCAGTGTGTAACATCTCACTTATTCACACATCTCCCCATGCTTCTCTGCCTCTACTCCACTCCTGGCTGGCTCGCCACTACCCCACACAGCACCAGGATGACCTCACCCTTCCCCAGGAGAACTCCCCACTTCACGATGGAGTTCTAGCAGTCTGTATTCTCAAAGAGTAGTTCTGCAGAAGGTTCCTTAACTTGAACCATTTGGAATTTCCAACTCAGCTGCCAACAGGAACCCTTTAATCTTCAAAAGGGTTTGTCTGAGATCTCATGTAGTTTAGTGTATAAAGCTTCCATCCCACTCCTGTTTGGCATTACAAGGCTATCTGTCTCGTGTGGCACCACAAAAATAACCCCAAGATGGTCGTACCGCCTGTGAGTGAACAAAACACACAACTGTGCGGCAGAGATATCAGACTTCAAAGGAACTCCAAGTCTTCCTTTCAGACAGAGCGAAACAGTGGTCAGATGTTGAGCAGATAGGAGCGGTTGAGGAATGTGATGTTATTAATTGATAAGAGAATCAAAGGTGACATCAAATGACCGTGACAGACTAGTGGCTGCATGATAGAACTGGGGAATAGGGGAACAGAAAAAGAGCGAGAGGTGAAATATCACTCATTTTGATGTTTCCTTGAGGTCCCACTGTCTGTGATTTACAAAGCAGTGGTGTTAACCCGGATCAGAATTTACTTCCCCTGTGTGTACACACACACACACAACACGCACAATATACACAGACACACACACACAAACACACACACAAACACACATACACATACATACACACAAAGCCCACGCAAAACAAATGAAAAGTTTTCATTCAGTGCTTTGAATAGAATTAATTTACAAATTCCACACTTAAGTACCTGGATGGAATACACATTAGTCAGACGCGTCTCTCACACATTCCACAAACACTCTCTTTCAAGCCTCGACACAAGCTCATTTACCCTTAATAACAATGGCAATGCTCTCTGTTTCAGACAGACCTATGTGCGCTCATACTTCCTCGAATACCATGTCTAATTGAAACACTAATCCAAAGGCAATCCCCACATTTCTGTGAAATGGTGTGTAGCCTTCCACTGAGCAGAGTGTGAAGTAAAGCGCCCTCTAATTTGCTCTCTTCAAGAATCCTGTTTTGCAAATGTTTGTGTTAGCATGCAGGATTAACTATATGTATAGGGAACAGCAAGTAATATGTTCAATTTTAGTCACAGTTTCATGAAGAAGAAAAGGCAAATTATGTTTGCCTTTGGGAGCTAGGTGTAGACATGGTCTAAATGGCTGTCTAATGAAACCAATAAAGGCTTGAGAAGCTGTTAAGTGGCATAGCAGTCCTGAGATGAATACCATAAAAAGGTGAAGAAAATGAGCTGGATGAAGAGGGTTATGTCCACGCACCACAAGAGCTTATCATCTCACTTCAAGCTGGGCTGTAGCTATGGAAACAGGAAGTGAGAGGCAAGCTTCCAAGATGGCCACCAGCTTGTGAATAGGTGCATTCCTCAACAGCAGGGTGTCGTTAGAAAAGCAAAGGGGTGAGTGCGGGGGGAGAGAATGTTTACTCCAAAATGGACTATATAAACGGTAACTACTGCTGTTTTAAGGACTTCCTATCACTACGTATTCCATAAAACTGCAGTTAAGCAAACAATCAGTTTTCTTTGGGGAGGTCTTGTGTCTTCTGAAGTTCAATTGAGGACCTCTGTTCAGTAATCAGAGCAAATGTGTTATAACAGCTACAAAGTATTAGCTCCACTGTATAGATTGTAGGCTATATTAATGCAAAATATGCTAGATGCTCTTAAATATGCTTCTTAACAAGAAAGATACCAGCACTGAATTCTGTGGTTTCAACACTGGCTACTGTATTTCTTTTTGGTAAATCGATGCTCTGATTGTTACCATTACAGGCGGGCTCTAATCCGTTGTTTGTTTTTGTTTCATGAGGAAATGGCAGAGATGATGAGGGCGCTGCGACATCATCATGCAGGCAGCAGAAATCAATCAGCGTTTAGGATTTCATCAGCCAGCTTCCAACCATGAGGGAGCAAAAGACGGGTGTGAGTGCTTTGTGTATAGGCTTGTCTCAAAGTTGTAGAACATTAACACAAACAGGCAGGGTTTTCCCTAGTTTTATGTTACTTATGCCTAGCAACAGAAAAGACAAATTGATCTAAATGATGATGTTGTCTCCAAAAATGACACATTTAAACCTCCTTTAATATTAACAAACCTTTTTAATGATCATTTCCTGTACTGTACAGTCTATTATTTTTCCTGGGCTGTCACCTTCACGGGAAGATATGGGCCTATAATGCAATGTCTTAAAAAAGCAGATGGTAGCTGCATCGGACTCTGCTCCTGGGAGTGAGAGAGAATGAGAGAGAGGAAGGAGTGGGAAAGGAGAGTGAGCTGAGCCTTGTGTGTGTGTGTTTCTTTGAAGACAGGATGTATGCAAGAGATAGGGCACTCAAAGCCCACATGCCTCTTCATCCTGCTCCATCAAACTGCAGACAGCACCCTGATCGCTCCTGGTATTCCGAGTATCATTTCTGAATGTGTGCATCCTTTCAGTCAAACACACACCATCCGGACAGATACCATCTGTATCTTCTAAACTCTTTCTCTCTCACACACACACACACTCTCTCTTTCACACACACACACACACACACACACACACACACACACACACATACATGCAGAGGAAAAACTTGTCCACGCATGTATGCACACAAATATACCCACAGATGTTCACACTTGTACTTGTGCATATGCTCACACATGCATGTACACACACACACACACACACACACACACACACACACAAACACACACACACACATTCAAATATATGTATTATATCCTATATATATATATATATATATATATATATATATATATATATATATATATATATATATATATATATCTGAAGGAAATTCATGACAGGATTTATATATATATATATATATGTCATCAGATGTCATAAGATATTCAGTGCCAGTGCCAGTAAAACCAGCCTATTGATAAACATTGACATTAACACCCAATGTGTGTGAGAGTCTTTTAAATACAGATGTTTGAGGCATCATGTGCGTTTACAGTTGTGTCTCACTAAGACCGCCCCAAGTTTCCTTTTATCTAATCTCATGTGCCAGGAGGCAGGGAGCTCAAATCCCGGTGGGGTAGGACAGGACAAATGGGAGAAATCAGGCGCAGATGTGAAAGTGCAGCATCAGACACTGATGTCTTCATAATAATCTCACGTCTTTCCACCGACGCTATCACTCCACAGAGCCTCCCTGTCTCCAGCCCTCATGCCACAGAGAGCAGCTCCAGCCGTGGACAATCGGCTCCATCCTGCAGGCCCCCGTCTCTCTCTCAGGCCTATTCTCCGTGCCTGTTCCAGAGGCATAAATTGCAGCTCCCTTGGGAAGGATGGATGGAGAGTGAGAGAGAGAGAGATAGAGAGAGGGAGGAAGACTGAAAGGAGGAGGAAAAAGATGAGATGAAGCCATCAGAGAGAGCTCCTGTTACATATAAGCTCTCTTGGACAAAAGTCACCAAGAAAAGAAAAACAACCCTGTTGTTGAGCTGTTCGCATTCAGTCTAACCCAACGACACCAGATAACATTACAAAAGCCTCCTGCTGGCCAGACCCTAGTGACCAGAGCCCTGCACAGCTCCTCAGGCTGGTGCACTGACCAGTCAAACAGTGTGCGAGTGTCACAGGCCTGTGAGCTCCTCATCAGGAGGCACTGAGGGGCCATTTACAGGCCAATTAAAGCTGAATAAAAAGTGTTCTCCACAGAGGCCCATATTTTACAGTCTGGGGCTTGCTCCCTTGTCTCGCGCCCACCCAGCAGCAACCTCTGTGGCCTCACGCCACCTCGTGCTCCAGTCTGGCCGCACAGCGCTGAGTGTGGAACTCTGCCCTCTCATCTTCCCACCGCTTCTCTTGTTCCTCGCACACTAAGCCTGCACATGAAAATACATGATTCATGGCTTGTGACATACTGAAAGGTTACGGCGTTGAACAGAAGCTCAGTCAAGGTCTTTGTAGAGGACCACTGCAGCCAAACGGTGACATCAGTTTCAATGTTGTACAACAAACAACAACGGAAGAAAGTGAAAAAAATGGATGGATATATTGAAGTCAGACTTAATGTCAGATTTTGCATGCAGCTTAATGATGTGATACACTTACACTTGTTTTGTACATTGACAAGAGAGAAAAAGAACTTTGAGGAAAACAACTAAAGCAAAGGGAATTTGACCATGCGGGACTAATTGAGCAGAGAGGAGGAGAGGTGGATGTGAACGCTCCCATCTGCTGGGTTCTGAGGGCAACGGACAGATTGATGACACCAAGGGGAGCATTGAGGAATATCAGGTTATTCAGGATCATCATGGCCTTCTAATAGGAAAGTTTTGGTTATAGACGGTTACGGAAGATCATCTCGGTGTCAGGGTTTTTTCTCAGCTAGTTTTGAACACCATGCCCATCCATCACCAGCAGAACTGGGTGTTCATGATGTCGAGGTCTTTGAAGATGTATGTTTGCAAAGCTTAAGAGGGTAGATGAATCTAGCGAATGACCTTTGTCCGGAATAGAATTGATTCCCTCCACATCTAGTCTGGCCCAAACAC
This sequence comes from Alosa alosa, assembly GCF_017589495.1. Classification (NCBI taxonomy): domain Eukaryota; kingdom Metazoa; phylum Chordata; class Actinopteri; order Clupeiformes; family Clupeidae; genus Alosa; species Alosa alosa. The sequence goes on along the minus strand of NC_063203.1, from coordinate 5,369,133 downwards.
CATGACTGTCAAAACAGTGTCCACTCTGAGCATGCTGAGAGCCCAGAAGGCCATTCCTCAACAATGAGTCCATCCCTGACATCCATGTAGATACAGACACCGTACAAATCCCAAACTAATCCTAAACCTAGAGGCGAACTTGAAAATGAAAGGTCTTTGTGTAATGGTCATGGAATGTGATTGTCAATATCTCACAATATTGACAATCATGTTATGTTGTAGAAGTTTGCAACAGCACATGAAATTGGTTCAGCATCTCAGTGAGGCCGCTGAGTGGCCGGGTGAGGGGCCCTTATGGCATTCTCCCGGACTGTGTCTGAGTGACTAATCTCCTCTGGTTTAATGGCGGACGGATATTAATTCCAGCCTCTCTGGCCCCAGTCCCGCCACCTCTGACCCGCGCAGTAATCCTCCTGTCCCATCGGCTCATTAACTCCGAGGGGTTCACACCTCTGCCCATGTTGGGTCCAGCTGTGTCCTCTGCTCAGCCCGGTCCAAGGTTTAAGGGAGGACTGTCACAGGCCCGCGTCTCTGATCTCAGGCCAGAGCACTGTAAATTATCACTGTGGAGGCAGGAGTGAAAAACCCTCATTAAAACAGCTAGTAATGAATGGGGAGAGTATGAGGCGCTACCCGACTTGTCCCTCCGCCTGTTAATGAGCATGGCCTGGGACCATTTACATCAGCGAATGCTATATGTATTAGGGGCAAGTGTGGCACTTTGCCACCAGTTTCATTGTTCAGGCATTTAACCCCTTTCCTTTTTATATTCTCTCCGTATCACTGACATTTAAATGGAATATAAAACCAGAATGCAACCCTCTGATATTAGATGGAATGTGGAAAGAGCTGAATGTAGGATAGAATAGGTGACAAGCAGCCGTCATGTACAGTATTTTTTGCACAACTCAGAGTTTTGATCAATGGTATTTACTGGAAACTATATCTGTTGATGTACTTTTAGAAGTTCCAACCAATGTAAAGGTCATTTACAGTTCAGTGCATCACTGCCAAATTTACACAGGCACACAGTCAGAGGCACACAAATTCAACATATCAACCTGGCCACAGAAATGTGGAGCCCCACAAACACAATCAAACAAACATGGCCATATTCATTAGTCCAAGCCGGGTCTCACTGCAGGAAAGCTAATATTGGGCTTGGTGGTTTGATTGGCACAGAGGATTAGGAGGACGGTGCGTGGTGTGAAAGAGACCACTCTTCAGAGCCTTATCACCGAGGAGAATCAACACTCTGGGATGAGGGTAGCCATCGCTGCTCTAGAAAGACCACATTCACAAGGGGAGCCTATGGAGGGGAGACATTCTCATGCCTGGGCCTTGGCTTCCCCCAACCCACAAAACATGAGCTGGTAGCAGCCAGCAGCCCCTGGGCTTTTCTGTAGCCAGCCGGTCTGGAAGTGTGGCAGATCGTTTCCATCTCTTACTCTTCCTGTCCTCTCACTTCCTATCCAAACCATCAGGGTGGATTCCCCTGCATGACAAGATAACCTTCACAGAGTGTCATGTCATGTGGTCTCAAAGAATTTAAGAAGATACTTATCTTATGCTGGCAAGTAGCAAGAAAGTGAAGAAGTATAGCTTAACAACACGTTACAACATTTACCTTGGACGTACTTCATATTTGACTCAGGTGATTACACCACACCTAAAGGAAAATAAACTTAGGAGTAGTTCTTTTACTTTTACAGACTTCTGACTGAATACCTTGGAGAAAAATTGCAAGTGAAACCGTTTGCTTTTTTTCATCTTGAAAATGGAGAGCCGGGAGGAAAGAGGGAAGAAAAGGAGAGAGCTGAGCGGTGGCTGGATTAGAAGCAGAGTCTGTTTTTCCTCTGCGTGTCCACAGAGGCCTGCACCAGGCTAGATAGATAGTGACGGCTTGGCAGTTGGTTTTCATTAGGTGCTCTGCACTTCAGACTCGCATATTACTTCTCCTTCATAACAAAAAAAAAATATCCCTCTCCCCTACCGCCTCACAACCAGGCTGGACTTTCTGAAGGAAAGGTACAAAATTGTTCTTGAATGTGAAAAAAAATGGCCACAGGGAACAGGTTTTTTCCTATGTATTTTTTTTTAATATCCTCTTCAGACTTGTAGTCTCCCCCTGCTTTCTTTTTAACTTTTAAATAAACCCTGTTGTCTGCCCTGTGGGGGCTTCACAGGAATGCTCTCCCTATATAAGATGTGTGCCTTTATTTTCTGTTTAATGTGCACCTATATGCCTTGAAATGGGTCTCAGAACCAGGGGGTGGGGGTATGAGGGGGGACAGGGGAAGGGGGTGGGGGGCTGCATCCGAGAACAGGGAAAAGGGTGGAACTATGCTATGTTTGTTGCCCGTGCACATACCGACACACTATTGAACACCAATAAAATAAGGCCCAGATGTGTTTTATTGGCTTATACTTCAGTTGTCCGTGACCCGGGTGGAGCGCTTGGTCATGTGCCATTTGGAGATGGACAGGCCTCTCTCTGACTCAAAAGAGCCCTGTTACATCTCAGACATGCTGGGGTTGTGGTAATGCCAGCCCACTCCCTTAACGATAAACACCAACAGACTATCAATGTGCTCGCGGGCCTCTGCTCTTTTCCTGTGCATTGGAAGTAGGCATGCAGTTACCTAGAGCAGCACCGCACTTCAAAGCCAGGCTGCGGTCACTCAGGCCTGATCCTCACCGAGGAGGACAAGGCCTGTCTGTTCTTTGGAAGGTGTTGACCTCTCCCCTTGGGGCTTAGCTCTGCCAAGGCTCATTACTTTGATCAGGAAAAGGAAAATAGCTGTGAGACCCTTCCTCTTGTGTCTGTATCCCTTGCATGAGTCATACCGTTATTGTTGCTGAATAGCTGTCATCTTTGAAAATGTTACTCAGATTGTAAAAAAGGAAAGAGGACAAAGACATGGCTCCAGGTGTCAATCAGTGTGTAGCTGTACAAGTGTTTTATGGACGAGGACACTCTGCACACTGTATCCATTCATGGCTCACTCTTTGCATTGGAACAATTTTCTGAATCCTGGATACTCATACCATTTCTGCATCCTGAAGGCCTTATTAATATAATATCTACCATCATGCCAAACGTCTATCTGATGTATCTGGGTTGGGGAAGTAATATAATACTGAAAACTGAACTGTAAATCCTGCAGGTTGCTTCAATGAATGCCAAATGTCTCTCTACCTGCCTGCCTGTGTGTGTGTGTGTGTGTGTGTGTGTGTGTGTGTGTGTGTGTATGTGTGTGTTTATGTGTATGCAAGTGCATTCTTGCAAGTTTGGTTGAGTGTATCTGTGCCTTAGAGGCCAAAGGCTTTCTTCCTGAACACACAAAAGATTAAATGCACACACAAACAGAAATGGACATGCTAACTCTTTTTGCAGACACCATGCTGTCAGATAATGGAGATAGCGATATCTCTTTCTGGTTCCAGAAAGTTGTCCTCTTATCTACAATCTGCAGCACTAAAATAGAGAAAGAGTAACTCTACAAATCTCAACTTGTTTGCACTTCTGTTTGTAATCCACAACGTGTCATTTGATAGCCTCAAGGTAATAAATAGAACTGTTTTTCTGTGTACTTTGGCAATAGCTATGTCTTGTAGGTTGATATCCTACTGTTCATATGATTTTCACTGGAATTAAATAAGTCATGTCTAAAATATATGATGTACTAACATACTTTGTACTAATGCAATGATTTTCCTGCAGAATAATTCAGTTTGTAATGCTTTACATACTTTAAATAATAAAAAATGTGCTGAACTTCATGGTTGGTGCCAATGTAATGGATAATGTTAAGTATAAGGTAATAGAGCAGCAGTATTGAAATAGTTAGCAAAATATTATTCAAACCCTTTGCAATATGACTGACATGACCATACTAACCATTTCATGGCAGACACTAGATCTATTGACTGTCTGACAGTATATCATGACAGCTTAAGAATTTCTCGCTTTATGTCACAAGCTAATAATCTGTCAAGGCATTAACATTTTTGAGAGCTGACCATTTCCATAATAATGACGAGACTCTAGTCATGTAATCACTGAATGTCAAGATGACTTTCGACTGGATGACACCATCTACTATGACATGTTTATAACATGGTTGCTAGCCTTATGACAGACAGTGTTACCAAAATGTTCCTCTACAAATACACAGATTGATAGACTCCAAATGTAAGCGGGGCATAGTGAAGGCCAGGCCACAGTTCCTCATGCATTGCACTCAATATGCAGAAAAGTGCACCAAATAGGAGAGAGTTGTAACTGATCTCCTGCTTGTTTGTAATGAAGAGCAGCTCCTGTGTCCAGTGGGAGACTGAGGAAAGGCTACTTCTCACTGCTGAGTACTGAAACTCCAGTCACTAACTGAGCACCGAATTGTACTGCTTTTATTTCTTTCTTTATTTTATTTCTCAAGGCATTTGTTGTAGCATTGTGGTTGCAGTTTTAATAACTACTGCTATAAAATAATATAGCTATTGTTTTCTTTTTGTCCTTGGCACTACAGTGATGAAGTCCAGTGACACTAATAAAGCACCATCAGAATATAAGAATAAGAATATGAATAATTATAATTAAAAATGATAATAATTAAGAATGTTTATGTTAAGGTGTGTAATGTTACTGAGCTAACATATTATCTGCACCAAGGTTACTGAGCTGATGTTACTACAATGACAAACTAACTAACTAACAAATAAACCAACTTTGTACTATGTGTATGAGTTCAAACAAGGGTGTGGGACACTTAGAGAAAGAGAGAGAATGAGAGAGAAGAAGTGAGAGAGGGAGGAAGGGGAAAGAGTGAGAGAAAGGGAGGGACAGTATGAGACCATCCTGCAGTGTGTGAGTTGGGAGCTGGAATCAATCGCACCCCCTGCTGCAGCCGGAACATCTGCCTGCTCAGTGGAACCAATCAGAGGCAAGAGCCTGAAGGCATGACAAATCAGGCTGCTCGCTGATCTTTTCATGGAATCCTGAGGTGGAGCTAGAACAAAGACCTGTCCTCTCCCCTCCATCCTCTGCTCTCTGTCCACCCCAAACCCGTCCGGCTTTGATATCTTAGACCCCCACATGGGGAAATAACCCTCCCCCATTTCTACACACACACACACACACACACACACACACACACACACATACACACACACAAACATACACACAGACACAAATCTCCCCCTGTGCATAATCCTGTGAATCATGACAGAAAAATGATGGCCTCGGTACCCTGACCTTGATGGCCCATGTGAAACGGGGTCTTTTGTGTTCACAACCCTATCCCCCGGTGTTGACTGAACCACTCTTTGGTATCAATCCACACTGGGATGGGATGACACAGGGAGGAGCTTTTGAAGAGAGGTCATCTACAAGGGGCCCTGACCCAAACATGTCTGAAATATTCAAGTGGCACTAAACAACTTAAGTTAGCATTTGAAGGTGTTGTGAGCTGCCGCACGCAAATGTACAAGTAGGGCCAGCAAAAAGAGACAAGTCAAAAGCAAACAGAAAAGTCCTACCATTCACAAAGTCTTGCCACATGGCCAGAATTTCAGCAAGGAGAGGAAAATACAATCAAAAGTGGGATATAATGACAGATTGGTACGCAGTCATTAGGGAGGAGTCAAGAAGAGCTTCAGACAGACAGATGAGACAGATAGGTGACACAAACAGAACTCACTCCACAAGTCACTCTGAAATAATGACATGACTCTCAATGACTGTCTAAGACCTGGCAGGTAGTGAAATCGACATGGTAGTTATAAGTTGGATTAATGGAGAGGCCGTCCTGAGGAGAGACACGACCCAGGCAACAGTGGGAGTGGAGCTGGTGCTGACGGAAGGGGTCCTGGGGAATGTGGCTTGGCTCCCAGTGACACTAAGTACCTGCACAGAGGTTGCTCCAAGCCGGAGAATAGGTTAGACCTTAAGGGGGGTAGCAGAGCGCAGCACTGGAATAAGTCAGGACACTGGTCCAACATCATCACTGCCCCTTTTCACCAAGTGTTCAGGGTGCCAAAGAGGGTCAGGATGGAAAACACTGGACGACAAGGCAAAATAAATAAACCATTTTCATTCAGGCCCTGGTGCCTATTCCCTCACTTAGACTGACAGAGAGACATATGCTCTCCTCTTCTTACATATCCTTTTCTTTTGCTATTTGATTACAGCTCTACGCGCCAGTTGTTGTGAGGCCCTAATGGAATATTACTGAGATCTTGGATTCAGTCCACTACATGTTTAACACTGATGATTTAAATCCTTCAGTTTTTTTCCATGGCCCACTAAACCTCTCCCTGAATACAGAGAAGAGGAAAAGACTGAAGCTAAGAGGACAAGTGGAAGAGACACTAACACACAGGCCTCGTGTTTCAAATCAAAAGTTCTTGGACGCTGGACATCACCCTGGCCCAGTCTGCCCTCACCTTCTAACCAGCTGCACTTGGGTTCACAGATGCCTAATGAGTGTAAAATCAGGGCGCTCTCCGGCTTGTTGTTAGCACTCCGCCGCTCTCATTAGCCAATCGGCTGGCCTTTCATCCGCCCACATCTGTCATCTCCAATTAAACTAATTGGCGTTTCTGGGGAAGAGCCACTGGCCCTCTGTTGGTGCCGGCTCCTCCCTGGCCGCTCGGCGCCCGGGACTCAGGCCCGCTGTGCATCCCTCGGCCTGACAGATAGCGGATTCCTCCCTTTGTTCTACACCTGCGCTGAACTCTGCGTGACCCCAAAAATGAGCTTAGACCCCAATGTCAGAGAGCACAAGACTATCACTAACACGAGCACACACTCGGGGATTAGACGGTACATCTGCACTGTAGTGAAAAAGAAGAGCTGAATATTATAGGGGGAGAAACGGAGAAAGAGTAGAATAGAACAGATAGACAGACAGAGCAGGAGATACGACTTGGAAGAGGGACTGAGTTTGAGGTCAGAGTTCTTCCTGGCCACAACAGCAAGGGGGGAGTCAGAAATAGAGAGAGCAAGGAAGAAGGGAGAGGGTGGGGAGGAGTTGAGTGTCTGTGAAACCAAAACTGGCTCACTGAGGAACTTCAGTCAGGAAGGCAGGGTGGCTGCTGGGTAATTTATAGCACAGAAAGGCTTGTAGGGTGAAAAACATTATTTTAGCGGCCTCCACATCCTAATAGAAGCCAGATGTGCTTGGATTAACAAAGACCATTCTCCCCCTTTCTCTTTCTCTCTCTACTCTCTCACTCACTCACTAAGTGCCTATCTTCTCTTTTCCAAGTTCTTTCCTCATTATGTTTCAGCACAGCATGCTGTACAAGCTCTGTAATCCTGCAGATTTCTCATATATTCGTCACATTCCCTCCCGAGTGTCTCAGATTCTGCAAGAATACTCATATAGTGCAACCCCCCTCCCTCCCAATTTGCTGGTGAAGTGAAATCAGAAAGGTTGTTGGGAATGTTTCTAAATAACTTGTGACTGTACATTGAAATACACTGCAACTGTCCACGTTGCAACCATTTCATCTACTGTACGTTCCAATGTAATGTCCTGAAACTTTTGACAATTCAAAGTGGGAGAGGGAGTGTGTCTAGTCAAAAGTTAGAGATAGGGTATTTGTCCACGTTTGAGTCAAAAATGTTGTGACACATTGTTCTTTGATGATGATGATGATGATTTTTTTTCTAAAAGACAGACTGAACAGTTATTTCATGACAATCCTACTCCTACTCTACTAATACAGCCATAAGAGCTCTTCATGGGGAAGGAAGACAGCTGGTTTAGGTCTGTTTAAATACATTACACACATAAATATGTCTGATGAAAATTGCCAATGAAAAACTTTGTGCCGCATTCAAAAGAATCATGTTTCTTTCCATATTCCATATTTTCCTTTTTCATTTCACTTCTACTACATCACTTGTTGGGGTAGTGTTTGATTTTTGTCTCTCTTGTACCATCAGTCCCATACTGTGTGCATTCTTTCCATGAACACATAATGTTATGTAAAAAGAACCTCAATGTAATCATTGACTCAAATTCTAACGGATGTGCAGTTGTAAAACATGCCCTTTTACAGCTATTGTCCATCCAAAAGGTTAAACCACTTTTTATAACCAAAAACAGTATATTTGTATTGATGATTGTATCTTCTCCCAGTGTGATTGCTGTAACTCTATTGCTGTTGGAGTTGTTCAGGCCACATCTCATCCCATGTCTAATTACAAAACTTAACAGAATTCAAAAAGAGCTTATTTTCCCTAAACTAGCCATTAACCTGATATAACCAGACCCAAATTCACTTTATGAATAGGGTCTGGCCACACTTCATTGGGAATTATTTCCAGTCATTGCATTCTAATAGGTGCAAACTTCAGATTCATTTTGAAACCACTGAACCAGCCTTTAATAAATTAGCACAGACTAGACTGGGTATGGCTATGGGATTGCTATACTTCACCACTCACAATGCAAACTCATATATTAGCCTTTTCCCAAAAGTGGGGTGGCAAACTGCACATTTTGCCATTTGTCATTTTGACATTGACTTTGAGATATAAGATATATTACATGAAAATGTGTACTTGTATCAGAAAGTTACATATTTTGCATTTAGTCGCCCAACTACAAACCCCACTGGTAGTATGGAAACAACATCTTTGCCTCTAATGAGTAACTTCACTTATTTTCCTTGCACCAGGTTCAGTTCTTCAGTGTTTAGTGTTGCTGGTACTGTACTGTTTGTATTGCTTCATCTAGCTGTAGTGGCGCAACTATTGTAAATGCTTAATTTCAACATCATGTCACTTAGCCACCCTTACTGGTTGCTAATGGGTAAACCCTTCAGGCTGGCTCTGTTATGCATCTGCTGATTATAAGAAAGACTTGCAGACTATAATGCCAGTGAAAGCTGAGCTTTGAACAATAGGCGGGTGGGCTCATGTGCTACCATTAAAAAAATACTCTTTGATTTGATTTATTTAAACTCGAAAAATCTTTTGAGAGCTTAGCCCTCATTTACAGTGATGTTGAGTAAACGCACATAACACATATACAATATCATAACAAACTATCAGTTAAAACAAGTGCATGAATGCGTCAAATGATCTCTAAACATGGCTTTAAAATGTTCAAATGAAACAAATGAATCAAGATTAAGACTGAGTTGCAGGGTATTCCAAGATGAAGGAGCACAAAAACTAAAAGCAGTTTTACCAACCTGCAGCGGTAACCTGCTAGTCCGAGTTTGGTAGGGGTTGGAATACCCAGCTAAAAGGGAAGAAATATACATAGGAAGCTTTCCAGTTAGGGCTTTATAAATAAACAGAAAGAAATGCATATCCCTTCTTTGAGATAGGGAAGGCCACACAACTTTTTCATATAAAATGCAATGATGAGTACTGTAGGCATCCTCGGTGATAAACCTAAGTGCTAAGTGATAGGCAGTATCAAGGGCTTTGGGAGTGGTGACAGAGGCATGACTGTAAATCACATCTCCATAG